>NC_081767.1:29987131-30287131 GCF_963082965.1 Carassius carassius | reverse complement strand
TATTTGCTGACAATTTCATTTGAAGATCAGCGTGAATGTATGTTTCACTGCAAATAGTGCTGTAAGAGCGGATCATAAAATTAGCATTGTATTGTATACATAGCATTGCAATGTATTTTATGTATCATCATCTTTTATTCTTAACTTTTTAAATTCATTTTAAATCTTTTAAAATGTTTAATTTCTTGCTTTTATTGTTGATTATTTTAATTGTTTTAATTCCTTTTATATATTACCTTTGTGTTGTATGAAATGTGCTATATAAATAAACTTGCCTTGCCTACTGTAAAATAATCGTATTTTCATGAAATACTCACTTTTTTATCTTAAAATATAGGCCTAATATTATCATTACAGTCTATTTATCATTGTGTGTATTTTTTAATTTAAAATACGAAATAAAGTATAATAATATTATCACTATCATTGTTCTATTTTTATACTTATATTTAATTAGTCACGCTATGTGCAGTGTGAGCACCAAACCTGGGGTGCGTTTCCCAAAACAAAGTTAGCAACTTTGTTGGTTGCAATGCAATTTCAGGTTAGCAACTATGGTTTTGGAAAACGCACCCCAGATCTCCAGGTGCTCTCATGTGCACCCCTGCATATTCCATTGTTTAATGTATTTTTGCTAAGGCAAATCATAATTTTATATTTAAAAAAAGCATTTTGCAATATTTACAGTGGAAGTTAATTAATTAATGGATTTTATTAAAAACTTTTCAATACTTACATATCGTACAGTGTGCTAAATTAACTACACTTCCCACTACTCATTGTAGTCGTGTAAGAAACTGACCTATCAGCGCTCTGACTTTTAGGGGGCGGTACTAGAGATGTGTTGCGTTGCGTGTCTCGGTATTCAAAACTGATGAGAGGGGAGATATTTATTTAATTCACAGCAGCCTTTACAGTTTGATAATACTTCTGCGTATTTAATATAACTGTTAAGCAAAGGTCATGTGGAAAAAATAGCGAGTAATTTTTTCCATCTAACGGTGGTTTCTCTTCCCGGTAAACGGTGTCTGATATCGCGAGCGCTCGAGACTGGTGCATGTGCGTCTATTCACGCTGTTAAAGCCGTTTCTGGGGCGGATAGGTGTATCTCCTTAGGGTTTCGGTTCTCTTACTTTCTAGGAGCATTGGATTTCTACTGCGTTTGATCATGAATTCGGGTCAAAATGTGGAGTACATGAGCGTTGGAGCTGGAAGAGCAGGCAGATGCGTTGAGGATGACGCGGATTCAGACAGAGCTGCTGGCGGAGACTCGCTGATGGTGGCCGAAGAGAGACATCCGAGATCTGCCAGTCCCCGCGGTGTAAACGGGGATGATGACTCTGAAGCGGAATCCCACCAGGATGGCCGTAACGTGGCTGTGGACCCGGATACTAGAAGGAGGGCGTTCAGCTGGTGCCGTGACTTTCTGTCCGGATCATGGAAGGCTATATCGGAAAATAACTTTCAGATCAAAATTGTCAGGTGTTTAAACTATTTATAAAAGAACTTACAGATATTTAGGTTTCACAATGATTTCACTTAACTTTTCATATATTTATAATAATAAAAACTATATTTTTCCTATAGTATGTGTGTGTATACATACATTATAGTGTATGTAATTTATGTGTGCGTGTGTGTTTATATTATTATTTATATTACACACATACATACAGAGACATACATTACATATACATAGAAATAAAGTGAAATCTAGATTTTTTTTGTGCACGCAGTGGAGGGCATAAAGTGAAATACTGCTTTTTGTGCACACAGTGGAGGACTCAGTAACCTGCTGTACATGTGCAGTTTACCCACTGATGTTCAGCCCACTGGGGTCGAACCTCGACGAGTTCTGCTCCGGATCTACGGGGCCATTCTACAGGTGTGCCTCCCTGACCATATTAAATGTGAAGTAGACCAAATATGCTGTTGCAAAAGCTGATAAGTTTATGAGTCTAAATCTTGGGCAAGATATTTATTGCCCAGTGCTCTCAATTCCCTGATGTCATTTAATTATCTAATCATGCTATACATGTTTGCCCATGTGCGTCTCTGTGTTCACACAAACAGGGAGTGGATTCTCTTGTTTTGGAAAGTGTGATGTTTGCCATTTTAGCAGAGAGAGAGTTGGGCCCACGTCTTTATGGCATTTTCCCAGAAGGCCGTCTAGAGCAGTACTTGCCCGTGAGTCTTAAATCAAAATCCCAGATCCTATATACGCATGGTTTAAAATAAACCTTTAAACACAGCTATACTTGACCAATGCAGTAAAGCTAC
Source organism: Carassius carassius (assembly GCF_963082965.1). Taxonomy (NCBI): domain Eukaryota; kingdom Metazoa; phylum Chordata; class Actinopteri; order Cypriniformes; family Cyprinidae; genus Carassius; species Carassius carassius. Next base: position 30,284,851 of record NC_081767.1, on the reverse strand, counting down.
CAAGAAATTTGCATGCCTTAATTATAGATCAAATATGTCTCATTCCAAATATTTCTGTATGCATAATCAAAGAGTGGTAAATTTCTTCCACAGAGTAATCGCTTGCGTACGGAGCAGTTGGGGTTCCCAGAGATCTCGGCTGAAATAGCCAGTAAAATGGCACGATTCCATGGGATGGCAATGCCGTTCAACAAGGAACCCAAATGGCTGTTTGGAACCATTGACCGGTAAAAGTCTCACACTGTCCTGTGTATTTTTTTAACTGCATGCTTTTATCCCAGAATATGCAGAGTAGTATTCATACTTAAAAACTGTTTAACAATCAAAACATTAGCTAATACTAAGATGTAGAAACAGTGGCTGAACCAACGAGTTTGGCTGTTTGGGAATAGCCATTTTAAACCGACATGTTTTGTTGCAATTGTAACCCAGAAAAATACAAGTTTGAATTACTTTGTTTATCTAAAGAATAAAAGAATGTGCCCCAGATAACGGAATTGAGCTAGTGTTAGAAATCTTAATATGTTTTTGTAATTATATTTCAAAATAAGCAGATGGTGGTTTATCATGTTTGCTGTGTGTATTTATTTATATAGGCAATTTGGGATCAGTGTTGAAATGACTTTGTTCTACTGAACAGGTACATGGAACAAGTTAAAACAATCAAATTTGTGCGTGAAGCTCACATCAAGAAATTTAACAAGCTAACTAAATATGATCTTCCTGCAGAACTGGAAAATCTGAGGTGAGAAAAGATGATGTATAAATAAAAAGATCTGAAAAGGTGAATGGAAGGCATGTTGTGATACTTTAACATCCAGATAACAGAGAATGGCCATGATCATTGAATTAAATATTTAAGTGTATACACTACCAGTCCAAAGTTTGGGGTTTGAAAGTTATTTTTTAAGTTTCTCATGTAAACAAACGCTACATTTATTTGATAAAAATAGTAAAAGTAAAACAGTAATATTGTGAAATATTAAAACAATTTAAAATAACTGTGTGACAGTGTCGCATGATCCTTCAGAAATCATTCTAACATGTACTAAGTGTTTATTTCTTTCAAAGAAAAATAATCTTACTCTCCCTAAAACTGTTGAACAGTTGTGTGTGTGTCTTTGTATGCTAGCAACCTAAGCCCACTTCCAGGCATCATTATTGGGCACTTTCAGGAAGCTGCATTCTGTGCATACTCAGCTTGCTTGGTCAATCACACACACACACACACACACACACACACACACACACACACACACACACACACACACACACACACACACACACACACGCACACACACGTGTGATTGAGAAACTTTTCTCTGAATTAGGTGCTTGTCTAGTGTTGTGCGTGTGTTCCTGTCCATTTTTTGCTCTGTTTGTTCAATGGGCTTTTAAACAATGAAAACAATCATTCTAAAAGCAGGTTTATAAGAGCAATATGATAAAGTAGCACTTAACCATGTGTCGTCTCTCTCTGTCAGGTCACTGCTGGCAGCTACTCCCTCTCCAGTGGTGTTCTGTCATAATGACGTACAAGAAGGTAAGCAGTCTCACATTTACATTCATGCACACATTCAAGAGTCCTGGCAGCTGCCTAATCTAATGATTTTATACGGGTCTGTTAGTCACTGTTTGTGTTGTTGCATTATGCAACATATCTAACCTTTAACCTATAAAATCATTCTTCTTCTTCAGGCAATATCCTCATGTTGGATGGCCAGGAGAATTCATCTGACAAACTAATGCTTATTGATTTTGAATACAGCAGCTATAACTACAGGTAAAACTACCCTATATAACATACATGTGCTTATAATTTTATAGTTTAATAAATGCAGCTCGGATGAACTCTGAATTTGGTCTGCTCTGAGTGTAGAGGCTTCGATTTTGGGAATCATTTCTGTGAATGGATATATGACTACACGTATGACCAGTGGCCCTTCTACAAGGCAAAGGTGGAGAATTACCCTAACAGACAACAGCAGGTGAGTCACAATATGCTCCACTAGAGTACTGCCTCTCATTAATGACCTTAATATTACACAAGATGAGACAAGGAAAAAAAAACAACTGTTAACAAAGGTCAGTTTATAAATGATCAACTGAAAGAAAACATTTTAGTCTATATTGATAGTGTGTTGTACGAATCCAAAAAACAGGACAGAAAGTAAAATTGAGGATCAATATAATATGCCATATTACTATTATTATACAATTTTTTAATACTTTTTTTCTTATGCACATGCAATACAGCCTCATCATAAATTATATTTTGTGTTGGACATGATGTACATGTAGTTTGGTAATGCTGTCATCTAGCGGAACGTTTTGGAACTGATGTGACATAAAAAGTGTGTCAAAGGTTATCACAATAACTTTAATAGAGGTCAACAGCCTTACAATGTAAATATTTAACAGCCTTAGAAATTCGTAGAAATCAGTGAAATTGTCACAGGGCAGGGGAAAATATCAGTCCTTTTTTAAATATCAAAACAAAATAGATATTCCTATGAATATTATTTTGAGCCTGTTTGTGGCTTGTTTTTCAGTTACATTTTATCAGACACTATCTGTCAGAAAGGGGAAGTGTTGCACCTGCAGACCAAGCCAGGATAGAAGAGGTCATGATCATTGAGGCAAACCGGTATGAATCATATTTACTATCAGACTTTTATTGACATAACATGCGAAAAGTGCTACTGTGTACCGTTTGATGAATTTTAACCTTTACTTAGGTTAACTTACCTTTCTATCTGTTTGTCTCAAAATCACATACACACAAACAGGTTTGCCCTTGCGTCTCATTTCCTCTGGGGTTTGTGGTCCATTATTCAAGCCAAGATCTCCAAAATCGAGTTTGGATACATGGTAATCTGGAAAAATAAAATTATATCACAACACACACAAACAGATTTTAAATCTCATAATATTACATATTTTTTAATCCTTGTATAAAGATTTTTTTAGGACCGTTATTGCTTGATGATTAATAAAATAAATTACATATCAGTTATGGCCAGTACAGTACAGAATCTAAATTATATAAATATTCATTCATATGTAGTTACACGGCCATGTTATTTGTCAATTCCCCAAAAACAGATGAATACGCCTAAATTCTGAGAGCTCAGTCAAACAGCATCATAGTTATGTATACAGCAAACAGAAGTATGTATACAGAGCAAATCCCTTGTGTTCATCACTGATCTGAAGGCCATTCCACCTCATTTCTGTCTCTATCTCTTTTTGGTTTTCCCTAGGACTATGCACAGCACAGGTTTGACACATACTTCAAACAGAAGAAGCTCTTTGCCTAAATCGTACTTGCAGCATGTGCTTTAGGATATCATTTTGCATCACCTATTGTTTAGGTATATATTTTTTAACCATTCAAGAGAGGGCACTTTACAAACAATCAAGCATTTTTTAAATATTTAATGTGTGTTTACATTATATCCAACTTGTGAGTGTGGTCAACATTATTTATTAATTCTATCAAGAATCAATCCATCCATCATAATTATTGTGTAAACCACAGGGTCCAAATGATGAGGTCTCATTTTTGTGTCCTAGATTCATATACCATATTTGTTTGTCCTGTCATCTGAAACCAAAAACATAAATCATATTGCATCCTTCCTAATATTTACATACTGTGAAATACATTGTACATCTTTTTAAACTCAGGAGTTATTGTCAGTTCGTTTTAGAATGGCACTTAAAATACTGTTTCTATGATATGATTCGATGGCTTAATTTAATTAAACTTTCAATTGAAAAAAAAGTCTTAAAAATTGGAAATAATGTTTTGAGCTATGCTTTTGTGTTTCGTTTAGGATTTGACTAGTCTTTGCTCAGCCATATTGATATGCAGCAATAACTAATAACTAAACATTTGTATATAGGTTGACTAAGGAAATGCCACCTCAAGAACAGAAGTTTAATTACTAAACTAACAAATGCCTCTGTCCCATTTCTAAACACCAAGTTATTTATGTAACTGTTGATGTGGTTTTCTGTTTGAATTGTTTTATGCTTATTTATATTTTTGCTTGTCCAAAGCAGGCATACTGTATTTTGTTAAGTTCAACCAAATGGTAAAACCATCTCTATATACTGCAAGTCCTCAACTGGAAAGTGGCAAAAGAAGAACAATATAAATGAAGGATAGTAGCATTATACAGTGAATTAGGGGGATCATCAGCTTAAGAATCATTGTATTTTGTAGAAATCATTGGGAGAATCTGAATGGTCAAACTGATGCTCTTGTTTTTGTCCCTGAATATAAACAATTGTATCTGTATAATTTTTCACAATGTTTTCTTTCCAGTATTAGCAAGAACATTGAGAGACCATGAATGTTGTAGGCAAAACCACTTTAACACACTCCCAATATCACTGTTAATATTGAATCTGTGATTCTTAATATTGAATTTCTGTAATTGCTTTGGCTAATTCAAGTTATATTATGGACTTGTCTCTGGTTGTTTCCTTTTGTTCATTGGTAATGCAGGTATCCAGAGATTGGTGTGAATATTGTATTTGAATTTGTAAATATAAGTAACTTCAAGGTTAATGATCTTAGTTATTAAGCGTAAGGGTTATGAATTCAGTTCCAAGTAACCGTGACCTATAAAGATGTAGAAATTGTTTTGGGTTTGTTAATTTCTGCCATAATGTGTCATATTTTATGTAAGATAAGAATATGTAAAATAATGCACTTTTCAAAAGAATACTTCTGTACCAGTTAAAAAATGTAATTGAGAAAAACAATGTTTTAAATACATAGACCCATATAAAATATATTAATCGAGCATCATCAGTTCCCAACATTGTTCAAGTGTTGTGTAATTCAGTAAACTGAACAGAGTGGGCCACCATATTTAGTTTCCTGTTCTAGCGATCCCCTAAAATAGCTCTACTGCAATTGCTCTGGCACACAGGTGCCATATTGAGCCTTGAAAACCTCCGTGCATAATCTACCAAAGAAAGGCTGGATTTATCCTCCATCCACCATGGAATGATTGTGAGTCAGGCTTCTTTAGAATGATAGTCTAGAATAGTTCCAAATGCAACATTTTAACTGCATTCAAATTGCATCTGAAGAGGCATACAAGACCTTTAAGTCCTACAAGTATAAGAGTATTCTACCTAAATGAGAACATGGCTAATGTATGGCAGGTTATAGTTGTGGCATTAATGTACTTATGCACATTGCTGAAAAGAAGTTTAGAACAGATACAGAGATGTTTGTGCTTCAAAACTAGTTTAAACTGGGTTCAGTTCAGACAGGCAGATTCTGATGCTGTAGAAGAGAATTCTGATAACCTACAGGCAGACGTCTGGAGAACAAACCAAGAGTACAGGACCTATCGGCACCAGAGCAATGGAACAATGGTAATGGTGCAAACCAGCACACATACTTTTCATGTGAGTATCTACACAGGTATACACCTAAACCCCATACTGTAACAACCTTGGCCCACAAACACATGATGTCATTCTTTTTGGTACTTACCTCCAGGTGGATCTGGAGAAGCTTGCAGACTGCAGCGAGTATTTCAAGGCTCTGTCTCACTCCTGCATGAGAGAGACATCCGAACAGCTGGTACACCTTGACCATGTTCCCTCTCCAGTCTTTCACAACCTTCTACAATTCTGCTTCCTACAGCAGTTCTGTATTTCTGAATACCTCTTTGGGGAACACCTACGGGTGAGCACATATCTGCTTGCCTCTGGGTTCACCAATCGTCTACTGATTGCCCTCTCTCAGTCCCTAACGGAGCACACCTGTCTAGACTATCTACAGCTGGCTGAGGAACTCTGCAGTGAGGAGCTCCAAGAGACTGTGCTAACCTACCTGAGCAAGTATCTATTGGAGCGTTCACACCTGTGCCAGGGCTTGGATCCACACCTTAAAGCAAAGCTTCTCAGATTAAGGTCAAAGGGAGCTCCACACTTATGCTGCTTGAGAAAGGAGAACTTGACCTCAAGGAATGACCCAGAAACAGATGCTGCTCGAAAGCTCTTCAGGCTGGAGGAAGACCAGGATTATGGGAAATGGAGTTCTCTCACAGATCTGCCTTTTTGTGCAGATAAGTGGTGCTTCACCACAGCAGTTCTCTATAATTACCTCTATCTCATAGGGGGTTATAGACACCGTGTAAAGAGGGGTTATGAGTTCAAGATGGCTTCCTTCCGCTATAACCCTTTTACTAACCAATGGGTATCGACAGCTCCTCTGATTAAGGTATGAACATTTCGAAAAAGGTCAATATCTTTGGCAAAGATAGTACACTAATCTACTCTGAAGGTTTCAAGCTGGTCATTAGCTGGTCCAAGGTGCTTTACATAGATGACTAGCTGAATTACAAGCTTGTGAGTACCAGTGTTGGGAAGGTTACTTTGGAAATGTAATAGGTTACAGATTACAAGTTACCCTGTTTAAAATGTAATAGTAGTGTAACTTTTTCAATTACTTTATTAAAGTAATGTAACTAATTACTTTTGAGTACTTTTTGATTACTTTTCTAAATTTGTGAAAATTAAAGAATAATAAATAAAAGCATATACATCAACTTAAATACAGTTATCTAATAAGCATGTGACGTATTCTTTGTACTAAACTGAAACATTGGTGTTTTTTTTAAACTGCTGTCCCTGTATATGATGATAGTTTTCTCAAAATAAGTAAAATGCACATTAACTGACACAAAGCAGTTCTAGAAACTATGTTTATGTGCTCGTGTACTCCTATGCTGAGGGGGCAGAGGTTGAAAACACTGCGAGCTTCAGGCCAATGTGTAGTAAATGAAACCATGTATTTGCCATTCATTTACAGGAGGGGTGGACTGGGAAAAAAATTCAGACTGGAAAATTCAAACTCATACAAACAAATTCATGGACAAAACTAATTTTTTGTATGGACCTGACATAAAAAAGGTTTAAATCTTTAATTTGGGGACATGAAAAATAATTAAAAGTTCTCTCCTGAACTGCACCTTCACTTCCATTTTTCTCTTCAGTCTCTTTATTTTGCCCTGTTATCCATCTCTCTCGTGACTTTAATAGCTACTCAAGATTGTACAAAAAAATTCTACTTTACAATACAATACTCTACAACAATATCTTTATAGAAAAATCCTAATACTGTACACGAGTCATGTTTTCCCTTACAAAAAATTACCATGCTTTTATTAGCCTATATAAAAGTAAAATAACCTTGTTTTGTTTTTTTGGTTTTTTTTGCAAATGGATTTGTATTTATTTTTAAATAAATACATTTGTAAAATAATTTTACATTTTTGGTTACCACATTTAAACAATAGTAACCATTTTCTCTGGATTTATAGTTAAATAATAAAATGTAAATTTTCGTAAGGGTTGTGTTGTTCGTAGCTCCCCCTAAACCTATAAAAAAATCGGAATTTTTTCAGCTAAATTCCTACTGTAACATTACAACTGATAATAATGATGTCCTTTATATAGTATTTTGAGTGATGACTGGTGAGCAACGTGCTGCTGCTTGATTAAATAAATAAAAAAACAAAGACAAAAAAGCATCTTTACAGATGAAACTGACCTGAAACCCTGAACAGTAGTTCTGCTTTTCTGCTCCAGCTGTGCGCTTCCCCAGTCCACTCTACTCTCTCTCTCTCTCTGTCTCTCTCTCTCTGTCTCTCTCTCTCTGTCTCTCTCTCTCTCTCTCTGTCTCTCTCTCTCTCTCTCTCTCGCATTGATTACTCTGAGTCTGATCCAAACCGTTGGTCGGAGGCGCGGAGAGCGCGCGAGTCATGACTAAAAACAATTCATGACTTATTAGAGATTTAATCATCAAATGGCGGATTCGCAAATGATCGCTTTAGTACATTCGGCAGGCAATTATACAATAATTATATTAAATAGTGGGGCAAAATCGGCTGCCAGGCCACCGGGAATTGTCCCGGTTCTCCCGGTGTCCAGTCCGCGCCTGATTTCCACAGACACGCAGAACGTGCAAGTCATGTATTGCATTTTTGGGGCTTAATATTCACAGACACTAGTCCATGTCATGTTTTGATTTAAGTGTACTGACCTACTTTTGATTTAGTCATCCAAAATGTGGGATATTCCGTCCGTTAGGCATTCCGTTTTTATGACTGGATTCTACGAACCAGACTGTGTTTCCGCATCCCGGAAATTATCAGGGCGGTATGTCTCAAAGTAGTCAGTGCAATTTGGGAAAGAAATCAGTTAAATCAGTATGTGGATGTGTGTAAATATTCAAATGTAATCCCCTTTGTAATCGTTAAAAATTTCATAAGTAACTGTAATTTAATTACTCATTTTTTCGTGGTAACTGTAACTAATTACAGTTACAATAATTTTGTAATTAAATTACGTAACGCCGTTACATGTAACTAGTTACTCCCCAACACTGGTGAGTACCAAACTGTACTGCGAGACCATCTTGGTCAAGTTAGTTGGGTCTTGTAGACCACCTTTGACCAGTAACAAACCAGTTCAACATGTCCCAACCTGATGACTTATAATAGTATAACCTAGCATGGGCAGATTTCTGCCTGGAACATATTGTCCTTTAAGGTCTCATTCCCAAAACCCACGTTTCCCAGCTGATAAATATCAGATATGCAGGAATAAAGGTCATAGTTCAAATGTGACTGTCCATGATCCCTTTCAGCACAGGCGTCACTTCAGTGCAGCTGTGTGTGAGGGAAGAATCTTTGCTGTGGGTGGCTGGTATCTGGATTCCCTTGTGACTCCTGACTCTAGCACAGGCGTCTACACTGCCGTGGAGAGGTACGATCCATGGAAAGACACATGGGAATTTGTTTCCTCTCTCCCTCTGACAGACTTCCAGTTCAGCCTGTCCCTTTCCCATGATTCCCCGCTCACAACCAGCCTGGGACACTGCCTCTATGTACTGGGGAACATCCAGAGAACTGGAGAGAAACTGGTGTTGTGCTACGATACTAGACAAGGTACAGTTAGGTGTGATGTAGTCTAGTGATTAAAGATCTGAGGTGGTAACCGAAACATTCAGGGTTGATCCATGAGCTGTTGCCATTGACTTCTTGCTCAAGATGTAAGGTTGCTCAAGGGTGACTATTAGCCTCTAGCTTTGAAATATGAACTAAGCATGTTGTGATCTTCATTCAAGTGAATCTTACAGCATATGTCTCCAGGGGGTCATATGCATGGATAAATCATTCACAAGTTTAATAAGAAGCATTCAGAAAAATAGAGAGGGTGAATTCCCATTTCATGCTGACTTTACCCTGTCCTTCTCTTTGTAACAGTTCTCTCTCTTTCTCTCAGATTGCTGGTGTGAGCTGCTCCCCACACTAACCCGCACCAGTGCAGACCTCCCCATCTTGAACTTCCTGGGTGCTGCTAATAGTCAGTTGCTTGTAATTGGAGGGAACAATTCTGAAACAATGGTGACATCTTTCTGCGTGGACTCTCATAAGTGGGGTCATATCAGAGCAATGGAGAGAACCACTTTAATTGGTCAGGGCACCATTCTGCATAATGAGGTCTACATGTCAGGGATGAAGGACAATTCTGTAGTTAAACTGAACCTGCATTCACTGTCCATCTGTCCTCTTCCTTCCCTTCCTGTCACCACCTGCTACGAGAGCCTTTTCCACCTCTACTTCTGACGTTCTTTTACTTCATTTAATTGCATCAAAATGTAACAAAATATTTGATAAATGAATCAACTTGTCTAAAGTAAAGCATTTTGTGAGAACCTGTTATTGTGGCATAATCCTTCTTTGGCATAATTACCGTTTACACAATGTGTACACAATTAGTGGTGCTTGCTAACACATGACTGTAACTTTTTCTGTCATTTTTGTAACATCCAACACTATTTATGCTATGGACATGAATGATTCCCCAAATCTTGAAGCTTGTTGACAAGAGAGACTTTTCTAAGTAATCAGAATTAATTCACCTCATTTTTCAAAATAATTTTTTTTTTTTTTTTTTTAAATGAACCAAACCATATCTAGAGCCCACATTAGTATAGAAACTTTGAAGTGGAATCTTTAAAATTGAATCCGTAAGCAACCATCTAAAACCAATCAGAACACTTTGGCAATCACATTACAACTCCCTGGCATTATGACAGCAGGTATTTGGACAACCACCACCCACATTTTCTTAACAAATCCAGTTTTCTGCTATTGTCCATCAAGTTCCTTATTATGTAAAATTTAATAAAAAAAAATTTTTTTTAATCTAAAATGCCTGATCTATTACATAACATACAAGCCTCATTTCAAAGATACTTTACAAAGACACATTTACATAAAGTCTCGTCAGAGGACTCTGGCATGCAGCCCTGGGATATTTCCAGCTGCACTGTTAAGATTTGGGCCTGTGTTTGATCATACAGTGTGTACTGACTGTTCAGCCACCAGTTTAACTCTGCCTTGAAAGTATCGAATTACACATACACAGAACAAGCACAAGCATTTATGAGGGTCACTATGTAACGTAGTTTAGAGAGAAGAACAGGTAGTTCAAGAAGAAAACAACAGAAAACAGGCAGCTCGCAAATAAAGGAAAACAGAGAGGGAGGGAGAGGAGAATGTTTGAGCAGAAGATGAGATAATTAGTCACTGAGCTACAGACTTCCTTCCAGAGTGGATGTGGAGTCGAATGAAGGGCAGAAGAGTGAAGAACAGTTAAGTCCCATAAAGGACGTTCCAGCCCTAGTGAAAGAAAATCTGATTTTCATTTTATCCATTAAATTTCATCTAACTTACAGTGTTTTACTGTTGCATCGCAGGTAATGTAAATTCATTATTTTTCTTATTAAAATCTTTTAGAAACACTCTGAATCTTTCTGTTTGATAATCTTTCATGATTAAGCTAGAGTCAGAGTCTGGCTTGACTAGCAGTCTCTGTAAAGTTATTTTGTTGATCGCAAATATTTTCTCCATAGTAAATATTTAACAACTGTTAAAGTTTTACTAAAGAACGATTTTTAAACATGATTTTCATTGTAATTTTTTATTGCACCACATATTTGTGTTTATGAAATTGACATTTTGTTTATATTATCCTAATGATCAACAAAATTTACCATTCTCAAATATAGCGATGTCTGTCAAATTGAATATAAAAAGTGTATTTTTAGCATATAAAATGCATAGTCTATTTTTTTTTTAAATCTCATCTACACAGTCATGCATCACGTGTGTTTTGGCCAGTGTCACTGAAATCACATAAGCGCTCAGTCCTCTCAGATGTCCTGCTATGTTATTTCTGACTGTTCAACTTTGCCCCACTTCTTCTGACTGCAGTCTTATGACATGTAAAAAGAAACATAAGCTTGACACTGGCACTGCATAACTGAACTCTGTGACTTCAGAGGGATACATGTCCTTTGTAGTCCCTATATAGTTTCTCATAAGACTTAATAAGACAGGAATCTTATTAAAGCATATTCTCCTTGGAGCAATTTAAGGTGAAATGGCATGGTGATTGATCTTAATAAATCTTCCCTTCATAAATTTCATGGGATATTTCCAGATGATTTTATCAGAATTTAAGCAGTCTGATATTTTTTTCCCCCTTATTATTAATTTAGCTGATGCTTGTTATCTACATGGACTTACAATGCATTGATCACAAAAACATTCAACCTGAGGTTAAGTGTCACAAATAGCACGATGGTGATAATCCATCAGTCATCCCGACCATGACCTTTCACTTACTAGCCCAGATCTTTCCACTAACCTACACCAGCTGAGCTGAAACGGCATGTAAATATGGCATACACTGAGTGTTTTCAAAAGGTATTTTATGGTGACCCATCTCTTTCCTCAGGCTGTGCTTTAAGCCAGTATAATGGCAGAAGCTCATCAGGCCGTGGCATTTCAGTTCACTGTCACACCTGATGGCATTGACCTACAGGTGAGCCGTGAGGTTCTTAAACACATCTACATATCTGGAGTGACATCATGGACAAAACGTGCCATACGCTTCAAGGTGAATCAATCAATCAGTCTGTATATAAATCTGTCTGTTTCTCTGTCCGTCTTTCTATCTATCTAATAAAAAATAATTTGTATTTTATTTTGAGCAGAACGGTGTCCTCACAGGTGTGTATCCTGCCAGTCCTTCCAGCTGGTTAATTGTAGTTATTGCGATAATGAGCACCATGTATGCCAGGATTGACCCCTCCATGGGCATGATTGACAGGATCAAGACATCTCTATCTTTGAGGTAACTTACTAACATGTTCATGGAGACTTCAGGTACGACCATGATGGTTATGTATAAACACAGATACCATACATAAATCTAAGCCAGTGTCATCCATGTTTAAAGCAGCTTTGAAACAAACAGTACTAAAGAACAACTTGTAAAGATGGCCTTTTGTAGATTGCATGCATACTATCTATTTATTTTTCAATAATTTATTAATAAATTGTATTTCAATTTATAGAACTTTTCTTTTTTTTCCTATTTAGTGAGTTTATGACGGTTCAGACTCAGACGGTGTTGAGTGCCATCCTGTTTGCCACAGGCCTGTGGTTATCATTCATCTTTCTGCTGAGGTACATCCTGAAAGCTCTCCTGTCCTATCACAGCTGGATCTTTGAGTCACATGGCAAAATGAGCTTCTCTACTAAAGTCTGGCTGGTGGGTCTCCTATGGAATTAAATGTATGTATAGTGCAGTTTAAAATGTGGCTAGATTTATAAATCATTCTGTCTGTTTTAGAGTCTTGTAAAGCTGTTGTCTGGTCAGCGACCGTTGCTCTACAGCTTTCAGGCATCTCTGCCCCATCTCCCGGTACCAAGCATTGATGACACAATCAGGAGGGTAAAATATATATATTTTTTTCTTTTTTTGCCATGTGGGTTTGAAATGTCATTCTCATTGGCATACAAAAGTATTATTTAAAATGTTGGTATTTATACATGGGTTGGAGTATTACTCTGTTTTTGGCTGTTTTCCTTTGTTATTTCTTCTTTTCATTGTTTTAGTATCTTGAATCTGTTCGACCTCTTCTGGATGATGAGCAATATAAACAGATGGAGATTGTTGCGAATGACTTTAAAAAGGATCCTGCACCCAAATTCCAAAAACACCTTAAACTCAAATCCTGGTGGGCCACAAATTATGTAAGCAAACAAAGCCAGATATCTTCTACATGAGTGGACTATAAATTAAATAATTACAGGCAAACTAACAGGTATGTCATTGCGTATGTTAACAGGTGAGTGACTGGTGGGAGGAGTATATCTACCTGAGAGGACGGGACCCCATCATGGTCAACAGCAATTTCTACACAATGGTGAGCAGACATCATGTATAACATATCTCTTACAGTGTAACAACAAGGCTTTTATACGTTAGTATAGTTTTTAATCAGACCTATCAGGCACTGAGAATGTTGCCCATGAATTGGCTTGGAATGCAGTTTTCATTCCAATTTAACAGGAGGATGCGGAGGACATATCAAAAATCTTTTTCTTTTTAAAAGTCACGTTTTATTTAAGTCAAGGCTGTGAAGCATAAACACAAGGTGTTTTTGGGATTAGATTGGCATTTAAAATGTGTATTATTTTATAAGAGAAAAATACTGTACATTTTGAATCATTATAAAAGTTTGTTAAAAGTTAATTTTGTCAATTTTAAGTAGTACACTAGCATAAAATGAAACAAAAGCCAACAAAGTCCAGTTTTGATCTATGAATACATTTTGAAAGCTGAAAACCTGACACGTGACAAAAGAATAATTAGTGACTCAAACATGTACTTAAACTGAAATTTAAAGTCCAAACAATAATTAATCAAGAAAAGCCAAATTCATATGAGCTAAAATGAAAATAGGTCCAATGCCGCCACCAGCTGACTAACTATGGAAAAAGCAGTTTAACTTGTTTTTTAATAGCTTTTGCTTTTTAATAGCCTCATTTATTAAAACTGTTTCCATAACTCTCTTTCTACTTGCCAGGATTTGCTGTATGTGATCCCTACACACAGACAGGCTGCACGAGCAGGAAATGTAGTTCATGCCATGCTGCAGTATCGGCGTACGCTGGAGCGAGGAGAACTCACCCCGGTACTGACATAAACACAAAATAGTTTTTCCATCCACAACAGTGAATTGCCATACAAAAAATAAATATAGGAAAGTTTCCCATCATGCCTTCTGTTCTCTCTTGTCAGCTGAGAGCTCTTGGGATTGTCCCCATGTGCTCTTTTCAGTATAAGAGGATGTTCAACACCACCCGTATTCCTGGCATTGAGACTGGTAATGACATTTTCCCTATATTTTCAGCTTTACTACTTAATGGTAGGCCTACAGATTCATAGATGCTTATTTTAAACCATGATGGTTTCTCATACTGATATGTTCATGCTCAGATTTTGTGCAGCATCTGAAGGACAGGAAGCACTTAGTCGTTTACCATCGAGGCCGTTTCTTTAAGGTCTGGCTATACTATGGTGGTCGCCACCTTTGGCCCTCAGAGCTTGAGTTGCAGTTTCAACGTATCCTGGATGACAAGTCTGAACCTCAACCCGGAGAGATCAAGCTGCCTTCACTGACTGCCGGGAACAGGTGAAGATGACCTCGCAATAGTTGTGCGACTGTGTACTAGACCAGAGGTTTTCAAAATGAGGTCCAGGATGCAGTTTGAACAGTATGACTCTTCTGTGGAGCCCATAAGAAGATATGTTGAAGAATTCTGGAAACCAAACCATTTTAATTCCCATTGACTTCCACTGCATCAATGGGAACTGAAACTGTTTGTATACTGAAATTCTTTAAAATATCTTGTTTATGTCCTACAAAAGAAAGTAGTACATGTTTGGACAAAACAAGGGTGAATAAATACTGAATGAAATCTTCCCCTTTAACACATATCCAGGGTTCCCTGGGCCAGGGCCCGTTTAAAGTACTTCACTGAGGGCGTCAACCAGGCGTCTCTGGAGGCCATTGAAACGGCTGCATTTTTTCTGACCCTGGACGATGAAGCACATGGATATGATCCAGAGAACATCCGGTCCCTAGACCTCTATGCCAAATCACTACTGCATGGAAAGTGCTACGACAGGTAGGAACCTATTTCAGTATTTTTCATAGCATTTATCCATATCTTATAAATAGAATAGAATTTGCTTTCATTTTTATGTTTTCAGTTAAAAAAAATTTTTTTAGTTAGTTTTAGTCATTTTCTTGGTCTTTGTTTTTATTCGTTTTTGTCATTTTTTATATTTATATTTAGCTTTATTTTGTATGAGATTTATTAATGTAAGCACTTTAGTGCTATATTTCTTTAATCTCATATTTGTTTCATTTTAGCATTATTTCATTAATGAAAACAATTTTTCAATATAATATAGTTTACATTTTTGTTAATGTCAACAACGCTGCAAGTAACACTTTTAAGTCTCATAAACTGATGATTATTTTTGGTGAGTATGATCAGTTGCACATCTACACGCTGAAACATCATCTCTCGCCTGACAGGTGGTTTGATAAATCCTTCACTTTGATTGTCTACAAGAATGGTAAAATTGGTGTCAACACTGAGCATTCATGGGCGGACTCCCCTATCATAGGACATATGTGGGAGGTTAACAATCAATAATAGTAACTGTAAATACATTTATTTGAAAATGACACTATTGGGCTGTAAGACTTAACATGCATTTTAACTTTCTGCTTAGTATGTTTTAGCCACAGACTGTTTCCACCTAGGATATACTGAGGAGGGACATTGCAAAGGAGATATCAACAAAGGCCTGGCAACCCCTACCAGACTACAGTGGGACATCCCAAAAGCGGTATAAATTAACATCCTACATCTAGTTTGACATGGCTTTACATTTAAAAAATTTAACAAATTCTAATGGGTTTTATGTCCTGGCATACATCCTGATAACTGTAAAATCATTTCTACACTGACAATTGGTTAAATTCCCTTGTCTTTTTTTCAGTGCCAGGAGATTATTGAAGGTTCTTATATGATTGCAAAGGGAATTGCCAATGATGTGGATTTCCATGGCTGCTTGTTTAGCGAGTTTGGGAAGGGTCTGATAAAGAAATGCAGAACAAGTCCGGATGGTTTTATCCAGCTGGCACTGCAGCTAGCTCATTACAGGGTACAAGCCACACTTATTTAGATATAATCCCTCTGCAATAATGTGTCTGTATATTGTGAACAAACCGTTTAATGAAGGATGTTTGTTGGAGTAGGACAAGGGTGAATTTTGTCTGACATATGAATCATCCATGACGCGCATGTTCCGTGAGGGCCGGACGGAAACCGTGCGCTCATGCACCTGCGAGTCCACGGCATTTGTAAGAGCAATGGAGGACGAGAGCACCACGGTAAGAGCAATGTATTTTCAGACCCAACCCAGAGGTCAGCATTATTTAAAAAGTTAAACACTATTTTAAAAGTTAAATATATATGGTAAATAAAACTTTTTTGCATAATGCTGCATCCACATCAAACTATTTCAGCATTTTTCAAGACCACTGTTTCAAAATCCAGTGGAATATCAGCACTTATGCATTGGTTTATGCTTTGATTTGAACGTCTGTATTAATTTGAACCTTTTTGAAATTTAAATCGACCTGACTTTTTCTTGTTTACCAGAATGAGCAAAGGTTGGCGCTCTTCAATAAAGCAGCAGATAAACATCAGAACATGTACCGCCTGGCCATGACAGGAGCCGGGATCGACCGCCATCTCTTCTGTCTCTACATTGTGTCCAAAGTAATGGGCATCGACTCACCCTTCCTCAAACAGGTCTGTAGAAGTCCGTTCGTAAGTGTAAAATATGACATACCTGTTTAGTTTTGCTTAAGTCAAGGACACCTTCTTTTGGTAGGTTTTGTCAGAGCCCTGGCGCCTCTCCACCAGTCAGACCCCTCAACAGCAGCTCAATCTCATCGACATTCAGAAGTTTCCCAAATATGTGGGAGCTGGAGGCGGCTTTGGGCCCGTGAGTCTCACTCACACCCCCTACAGTACACAACGTGTCATTGCAACAAGTTTAGTGAATGAATGAACCTGACATTTGATCATTTATCTTTGAGAACTTTTTATATGCAGGTTGCTGATGATGGTTATGGGGTTTCGTACATCATTGTCGGCGACAATCTCATTACATTCCACATTTCCAGCAAGTTCTCCAGCCCCGAGACGGTAAGAGAATTTCAAACGTTGGCATTTTTCTAAGTGCCACTTGTGAATACCTGATCCTGACAAACAAATTAAGGCCATACATAATTCAGATATAGACCCTTGTTAAGTTCACACCAAGAACAATATATTAATAGGGTCCAAATCAACGGATGATATATTTCTGTTTACGTAAGCAGCGCGCACACAGCGTTTTAAAATAATACACACATACTTACAAAATAAAAAAGTTAAAATTCTGTCATCATGCATTCAATCTGAACTATTTCAGAGCTCATGACTTCTGTGAAAAGAAAGAAAGAAAATTCTGGATTAAACATTATTAAATGCTTAACTTTTCCTCTCTGTCCTCAGGACTCGTTCCGCTTTGGGCAGAACATCAGACAGGCCATGCTTGACATAAGAGCTCTATTCAACCTGAAAGAGAAGAAGATGTGACTCCTAAAAACAGAAATCTTCAATTTCAAAGCTGACCCAAACTGAAAGCACCAGTTTAAAGATAATAACCCGAACAAGCGCCACAATTAACAACCAGTAGGTTATGTTAGTATTAAATAAACATGTATATGAGTAGTGAATCAGTGCACAGGATCTATGCTGGGGACAAGAAAGTGTAAAAACAGATACTGTATTTAATTGTAAATATTTTAGCATGTAGTCTTTGTCAAATGACTGTAAATATTTCATTTGTGCATATTTACTTCTAAAATTTTAAAATTTACTCTGCACTTAATTAAATTGAAAAACTGTACACAAAAATCTGGATCTTAACATGCACACAATCACACACACATTTGTCAAGAATTAAAAAAAAAAACAGATTTATTGGAGGGGTTTCAATGCATATGTATATATATATATAATGATTAGCAAATATGAGAGCACGAGAAAGTATGACCTTTGTACAGAATATAAAAACAGATCTACCACAGAACAGAACTAACGATGTTCATGTGAAACAGTGAATATCACACAATATAAACTGCATCTCCAATGTTTAGCACATTCTTTGGGAAACTTCAGCACCGCCATTTAAGACAGCAGTGCGTTTCCCAAAATATGAGGACTTGATTTATTAGAGAGGTATTACCTTGGATTCCTTCAGTCCAACGTTCCCACTGAACATTGATGGAGGGTTATTTAATCCAACATATGAGGGATAATACAAAAGTAAAAAAGCAATCCTTTCCCGACTCTTCCGCATCCCTGCAGCTTCATTAACTATCTGTCGAGGCAAAGATTATGATGTGAACTAACACATGGGCTGTGCATACTAAGAGGAAAGGCTAAAACACACCATGGCTAAGTATGAAACCGCAGGTGATGTGTGAGCAGAAGAAATTTGGAAGTAATCAACAGTATCAGAGAAGAATTATACTATCAATTTTTCGTTCTACTTGGAAGCTGCCTCACAATCAGGTGCATGTTCGGTTAATGTAACATAAAAAGGCAATCAAATTTTCTTTGTGAAATGTTCTTCTGCTTTATAACCGTGTCCATGTAGAGGAATCTGCCCTGAAGGGCAAGGTGGGCAGATGTTTTATATATCATTATGTTGATATATTTTCAGCTGAGGCTAGCGTACACTAGCCATTCGGGCCGTGCAGGGGTCACGGGGTCAGGTTTAAGACGTGGCTCCTGGGGTGGTGTTGACATTCTGTGTGGCCATTTGCGGTGCGACTTCGATGATACGGGGTTTGTCGATGATTCGTGCCACACGGTTGCCTTTCTCTACGATGCCGATGATCCACGCCTGGTGACCCTCGCCGTACTTGGGAGATTTGATCTCGGCACAAAAACGGGCTGCTTGCTCACGGGGAAGACAGATCAGCAAACCTCCTACAGGAAAGTAGAAGAGAAAAGAGCAAAAGAAACATTTGTTTAAGATTCGATTCAGACTGCAAAGATAAAGTGAACGTGTTATAACAGCTTATTAAGAACACTTTAACAAAGGCATAAAATTAATGTACAGTGGGAATCAAATGTCTTGAGACCAGATTGAAAACATTTTCCCTATTTTAACTTAAAACATAATACAAACAGAAAGCCATAGCATCAAGAAAAAAAGAAAAAGAAAACTTTCAAATAATAATAAAAAAAAACATAAAAATATGGAGCAGACAAACTTTTATCAAAACTGATAAAAATAAGAAAATTTTCTTTATCAGCAAATTACCATATTAGAATGATTTCTGAAGGATCATGTGACACTGAAGACAGGAGTAATGATTCTGGAAATTCAGCTTTGTGTCACAGGAATAAATTACATTTGAAAAGATATTAGAATAGAAAGCATCCATTCCAAATTGCAATCATATTCACAATATTACAGTTTTTACTGTATTTTTGATCAAATAAGTGCAACCTTGGTGAAGCATAAAAGAAAATCTTTCAGATACCAAACCTTTGAATGGCACTGTATAGAATTACATATAATTATAACTTTTGTTCTACAATCATTTTTAATATAATTTTTTCAGTTGATTTGACTTTTTTTTATCCATATATAAAATGCAAGTTCATATATAAAATGCTTTTTTTTATTCAAGTAGAAATTAAATATTATTTGATTATTTTTCATTTATTATTATTTCCTTACACCGTTTTCATCATGTATAAAATGTTAACTATGAAACACATTGTCCATTCTTCACATTAAAATTGAGGGTTCAGTTTATTATTTTTTAATTTATCATTATACAGTTTTTATCATGTATAAAATATAAAATGTGGAATTTTATTTTTTTTAATTGATTCATTTTTTTTAATTGTTTATTATTTTTGTTCATCATAGATACAATGCATAAGGCTTTCATTAAACTAGAATTTAAATTATATTTGAGTATTTTTCATGTGTTGGTATTTCATTATGCAGTTTTCATCATGAAGTAGATTTAAATAAAATAAATAAATAGCATTTTCAACACGTGCACCACAAATAACTGATCTTATACCTGAGGTCTCCGGGCAGGTGCCGTGCATAAGGCCAAACATGTTGCCGCAAGCTTTGCTGACGGCAGCCATTTTGGCGAGAACCGGCAAGTTGTGAATGACGAAGGACACCTCTGAACGCTGCTGCCGGGCCAGATTCTGAGCGTGACCCAGGATCCCAAACCCTGTGATGTCAGTTGCTGCGTGTGCATTGAAGGTGTGCATCAGACCGGCCGCTGGACAGAGACACAAATAAAGGTCAAAGATCTGCTGGAATCGGTTATTTATGAGCCTCACACATGTCACATACTGACCTGTTCTGTTGAGTCGAGCCATGTTCAGCATGGCCTCCTGATAAGCAAGTTCAACATCCTCCTGAGAGACGACTAACTTGATCTTATTCCATTTCTCTGGCTGAGACCCAAAGAAACAGTAAGCAGTTAGACTCTGTCCAAGCTATAATATGAAACTACAAATGTCTAAAACACTCACAATGTCCAGCCACTGGTGCACTGCGACCGCCACTTGTGTTCCTAGAGGTTTGGTAAGAACCAGCACGTCCCCTGGTACGGCATTATCAGGCCTTTAAAAACACATGCACAGAATTAGAGGAATAGACTGACATTTCAGTTAAGCATGTTTTAACAAAAGGTAAGAGTGCATAAAATTACTTACATAATGAACTCATTAGGTTGGCACACTGTTGTGGCCACGCCTCCCAGGACTATCCAAGGATTTATAACAGTCTGACCTCCTGTGATAGAGGTTCCTGCCTCCTCCGATGCATCCTTAAACCCCTGGATGACCAGAGGCATGACCTTATCACGCTCCTACAAAACACACACAAGTAATGTGATTTCTGTTTTGGATACCTATATCATCAATGCTTAGTTTTACAAGTAAAGCTCTGTAGCTTTTATCATTGGGGAAAAAACCTGGTCATATCTGATACTCATCATTTAACATGATTTTTCCAAAAATTATTTATGGATAATCAAGTAAAAGTTAATTCAGTGTTCACCTTGAAATATTACTAACAATATAAGTTATTCTTACATATACTTTATAAAATTCATTAAAGACTTCACATCAAAATGACATATGAACCATAACCTAAAGGTGGACGTTTTTACAATTACATTACATGCAACAAAAAAAAAAGTTATTATTATTCAGACAATAAAAGCATATAGTAGATTGGCTACAATATGTTTTTCAAATTGTACATATTTAAAAGCTTGTGGAGATAGTTTTGCCTGTATATTTATAAATCTGTTTTGCATCTCTTTATTAGGACTAAAGGCTTTTTCCTCTGTCTCACCTTCTCTGTGAGTTTGTTGCTGACACCAAGAAGCATCAGCATGTTGTCACACTCTGTTACCCCCATAGCATACAGATCACTCAGCACATTAGCACACGCAATTCTCCCCTAGAAAGAAGAAAAAAACATCAGATTGTGACTAATTTTCAGTTTTGATATTTTATGATATTCTAAAGCATGTATTTACCATCATATATGGGTCGTCCACTATGGGGTAGATATAGTCTGTGGTCTGCACAAGTGACAAGCCTCCGTGTCTCAACGGAATCACACAGGTGTCCATACCAATGCCTGTTTTAAATAAACATTGTTACTTCAAATAATTGTTGTGTTTTGTCTGAAGTGTTGAAGCTTAAAGTTTCATGCAAATACAAGGTCTGTTTTCTTTTCTACAAATTAAAGTAATAAAGGTTTAGAAATTACATTGTAGATTAATGATAGGTTTTTCTCATTTTGGTGAACCATTCCTTCAAGTAATTGTTTTGTTTGTTTTTTTCCCTAGTGAAAGACTAATGAAAATCTTGCTGTGAGTGTTTGTTTAGTTATGTACCTAGTCTGGGCATTACAGCCCCGAGGAACTGCTCATCTTCTTGATAATGGTTTTCCTGCAGGGACTCTAGAAGTTTCTGGAGCACATCTTGAGGGACTTTGCAGCCCGTTCCCTTGAGCTCTGTGAAGCGTGTAAGTCTGAAGTTCTTGTCGAGTTCATAACTCTCCGGGTTAAAAGATTCCCGCACGGACATGTTTAAAAACCTCACTGGCACACACGACAGCCAAAAAACCACCTTCACACTATGGTAACGTCAATCTGAAGAAGAAATAAACAAACATTAAAGTGTGTAAAGGGTGAGGGCATTTAGTGTGACCATGCAAACAACATGCATCATAATAATAAATACAGAATGAATATTCTACGGTTTCACCCTAAACAATGAATCAAAGCAATGCAAGTCTTGTACAAATGTCTTTGCAAAGATGCAAGATTAAATATATCTGCTCTAGCTGAGCTGAATTCACTGTCCAGCCTGCTTTGTGTACATGGCAACATGTTCCTCTGTTTAACTGTCCTGCTCATTGCTGCATATAACACAAAACACTCAAGCATACGTATATAACGCATTTTGATTTTTTTTATTGTTATTATTAAAAGTGATAATTAATGTGTTCTTTAAAAAAACAGATAATGTTATTCATTTCTATGAGCAAATATGTGACTTTAGGGTTCCTGGAATTCTATAGTTGATGTGGCGCGCGCTAGAATCTCTTTAGTGATTTGGTTCGTTTGAAGAGTTCGCGACTCGTTTTTAGCCATAATCCAAAAGTTCCCAAAGGTCTCCGCGCAACTGGTTTTATTGAGCACAACAAATGTATTAAACATGTATAATGGCGATTCAGACACTGAACTTATACAGTAGACAGCGAAAATCAGCACACAATTAAAATATAACGCGGTTGTTGAACGGTTTTTCTTTTATCAATTTTTGGTATGCCAGATTACCGAGATATGCGAAAAATAAAGGCTCGACTTTATAGAGTTGCATTTATGAATGCAAAGATAAAAAAGAATCAACAATAACATAATAGCGTAGTTGAGTCAAGCGCTTGTTTGAACAAGTCACTAAAAAGAATCATATCAAATGAACGATTCACTCAAGAATCACTAAAACCGCTGCACGCGCCGACCAACGCAACGCCCCCCTCTGCTCGATTATATTACACTGCTTCTAATATACAATATAGTTTATGCATGCCAAAAGGAAAACGCGCATAATTTAAAATGGATCAAAGTAATAAGAGCGCAAGCTGTTTATAAAAATGTCGGCGGTGGAAAAAATTAACCCTTAAAGCACCCGCGCCATGATTGCAGTGTGCACAACTGAGTAATAATATAAAATTAAAATTACTTGGTGCACTTTACAAAAATTCCGAAGATAATTTCTTCTACTGGAATAACTAAGATAGCTCTCCTCACAAGCAATGCATTGTGGCACAGTTAGATTCTTGCTCCATTTCCCCTTTAATTGTGTTGTTCAGTTTGCGCTTACCGGTTTCGCTCGATACAAGAGACGCGACGCTCCCGCAATGCACCGCGCGCAGAAAGGGCGCCTGGCAAATGTGCCTGAATAGAATGCCACTGAATTCAATACCCTTTTTCATGACGAACAGCACCGTATTCACTATGCATCTCAGGCGATTATATGTCCCTTTTGAATACCAATGCGAGTTAATATGTGTTTCTGAGGAAATATTTGATGTTTTGAATATTTGAATTAAAAAGTCGAAATTCTACATTGGTCCTTCTTTCCCGCGTGACGTCATCGCCTCCCCTTTAAAATCGATCGGAGTGTGGCAACAAAAAATGTCCACATTATTTTGTACCTTTAAACTTACTGTGGTCTTGTCCGTTTTGGTTACTATAAAAATGATCAATCTAGTAATTATGAATGAATTATTGCACACTTAGTTTAGTTTTTTTTGTAAACTATACATGCAAATTTACCTTTTCACAGTTTCACGAAAGAAATGAAACAATGTGGATACAAATACAAAATCTGTTAACAAAGCAATCAAAACCTTACCCTTTTTTGTGTCTTTTAAGTGTATAAATACATTTATCAGTGTAAAGTGAAAAAAAACAAGAAAACTTAATTTAGTGATTTTTTTTTTTTTTTTGAAGATGGACTCTTTACTTAGTTTATGCAAAAATCAAAAACGTTCATGAAGAAGTGCATCTGAAATGAGTTTTGGTCCACCGTGTAAGACAACCATATTTATTTGACATCTCAGACCAAACAACTTTCCACTAATAAACATAAAGTTGAGCTTTTTTTAAAACAGGAATATTAAAACGGAGGCCCAGACACAATATCTGCTCTCTTAAAGGAATGGTTAAGCTCTACCAGCAGCATTCATTCATTATGATTCGTATCTCAGTTCATAAAAGCAAACATCAGTACGAGTTTCAGTTCTACACTTTCAGTGGAAGTCTGTGGGGCAGGTGTACAATATAAGTGCATTTCCGTATGTGCATTTTTAGGATTGCTTTTACAAACTGAGACAAGAAATCGAGCCCCATATGCTGTCTAAAAAGCTTAACTTCTTTTTAACCCGAATATTACCATGAATACTTATTCAAGCATTTGACCGTGAGGTAAAAACCTTTTTTTACACAGACACAGGACAATGCTCATATTCACATTCAATAGACACTAAATCCTCTTACACAAACAGTTACATGTCTACATAACCAGTCTGCCAGATTATATTACCAACAACACATTAGTAAGACTATGTTACATTAAATATTATTAATATAGAAAATGCCACATATTTCAGTGGAAAGTGTCAATAAACAGCACAGTTGTGAAATGACATCAGTTTGTTGCTTGGCATGAGAGAGTGAATTAAAGGCACAGTCATGTTTTCTCAGCAGTTCTGCTGATGATATTTGTGGGTGAAGCATTTGGATGAAGCTGAAAACCTACAAACACTTCCATATGTGACCCTGGAGCAAAAAAACAGTCATAAGGGTCATTTTTTTTAATTGAGATTTATACATCATGAATAAATAAGCTTTCCATTGATGTATGATCTGTTAGGACTTGACAATATTTTGCTGAGATACAACTATTTGAAAATCTTGAATGTGAGGGTGCAAAAAAAATCGAAATACTGAGAAAATCTCTTTTGAAGTTGTCCAAAAGAAGTTCTTAGCAATGCATATTAGTACGCAGAAATTAAGTTTTGATATATTTACAGTAGGAAATATTCAAAATATCTTCATGAAACATGATCTTTACTTAATATCCTAATGATTTTTGGCATAAAAGAAAACAGATCATTTTGACCCATACAATGTTTTTTTTTTTTTTTTTTTGGCTATTGCTAAAAATATACCCCAGTGACTTAAAAATGGTTTTGTGCTCCAGGGTCACATATATTCATAGAAGACAACTAGTGGGACATGGAAAACCCACTTTAAAATGATCAAATGAGAGTACTTGTGTTATAGAAGTGTGTCCATAGTTGCCAATTGATCAGCAAAATGTTGCCATATCCTTCCAGACAAACTTTCTGTCTGTTGCACAGCTGACCGTGAGAATTTCAGAGCTGTGTCTCTCCATACACTACATGCTAACAGACAAAACAATTCATATGACTCCTTTGCGGAGGTCGGAGGTTGCATTTTGTTGAAAACAATCTCTTCTCAGGCAGTCTCCATAGCAACTAGACATTCTGTTCTCTCATAAGCAGCACCTGCGGTACAGAAGAAAGGGTTACTTAAGCACAATGCCGCTTTTTGAGAGTAAAATGTTAAAGACTGCTACCTTTTTGTCTCACAGTTTCCACTTTATCAACAGTTTGCTGACATTTCTCTGAAAAATAAGATTCAGAAATATTAGTGGGAAAAATATTCCAGTGGAATTTTGTCCTCTGAAGTTATTTAGCATATTATTTATAGTATCTTCAACACATGGACATCATTCTAATAAACAGTTTGATATTGCAATATCATGAGGTGAAGGACACTCAATCTGAAGCGCTTTCATTCATTCTGTGTGTAGGTTTGGGTCAGTGTGTCTGAATACCTGTTTTGTGCTGAATATCATTACTGTCTGAGGTTGTCTCTGCTGCAAATCATTCAAAATAAATCAAATTATGATATTTAGGCATTTGTTCAATTAACATTTAAATGATCAACTAATTGTTTTAATAGCACTCATATAGCAAACAATGAATCATGAAGCAACAGCTTTGTTACAACTTTGAATCCTTGGTAATGTATGGCACCACTATATCTCTTTCTTTTAACTTGCCCTGAATGTATTTTCCTTTCTTTCATGTTCTCACCTCTTTTTAAGCGTCGCCGGGCAAGTTTAATCTGGTCTTGCAGAATCTGGACCCAGTCTCTGGGGCCAGGAAGCTTCTCAATTCCATTGGCTGTGCAATACTTTTCTGTGAACACTAGATAACAATTTTCACTTAGAAATTTCAAGGAAATGTAACAAAGAAATGCAAGTGCATAAATAATACTAAATATTTGTTATAATAATAAATACATATTTATAATAAATATAAATGTCACAATTAATTACAAAGAAATGCAACTACATAACATTTATTTATATATTTTATAGATATCTTATTATAATATATCAAACCAAATGCTACATGATTTTTACTTTTAGTTTGCATTTTAGTTTGAGTTTTATCACTTAAAACTTAACCATCTTCCTGTGAAATGTTATTAAAGAAAAATGTAATATTTTTAATAAACACCACATGGTTTGATTATTTATGACCTAATGCGATGACATTTTTCAAGTGTTACATACTTTTGTGCCCAAATACTTTTTAGGACCAATGTCAGGCAAAATTCATAATAATGTTCTCCTCTACACTGATGTTGTGCAAGTTCTGATCTGGTTCAGATACTTTCACAAACCTTTAATGGCTCCGACTATGTTTTGATCGAGTCCTTTCCTGGTGTCGTTCAGACCTCTCTTCCTCTTGCCGTTGGGCAGTGAGTTTGCCAGTGTGGTATCATCAAAGAACGCACACACCAGTTTCCTGAAGAGCAGGCTGCCAGAGCGAGTGTAGTTCAGTAAGATAGAGTCCAACTGTGCTTTAGGAATAAATACCTCATAATCCTCGGCCAACTGCACCTCCGGCTGGGAAAGACAGACGGGTGGGATATTAATAAAATGAATTAATACACCCTCCTGCACGTTGGAATTAACACAAACACTGACATGCAAACTGTTATTATCCAAAATTTCACTTTTGGTCCGGTGAGACAAAAGAAGATCATATTATTCATATTATATATATTTCTGAGACATATACTCATACATACACAATCTTTTCAGAATTAACACATAAGGTAGACAAGTGTGAAACCATGTTTATATACACCCCATCTCCTTCTGTTGTTTCTAACCTTCACTCATTCTGCTGAGAGAGGGAGACATGGCCGGCCATCAGTCTGATGGGTGCAAACATGCTCCAACATCTGAACTTGCCAACTTCAGAACTTTTATGTGAGTGTGTGTGTGTGTGTGTGTGTATGTATAGGGACTTAACTACATAGTAATTATGTATACATAGTTAACTAGATAGTATAATTATATATATATATATATATATATATATTACAGTTAGGAACCTAGGTGTGCTATTTGATCGCAATCTTTCCTTAGAAAGCCACGTTTCTAGCATTTGTAAAACTGCACTTTTCCATCTCAAAAATATATCTAAATTACGGCCTATGCTCTCAATGTTAAATGCAGGAATGTTAATCCATGCATTTACGACCTCAAGGTTAGATTATTGTAATGCTTTATTGGGTGGTTGTTCTGCACGCTTAGTAAACAAACTACAGTTAGTCCAAAATGCAGCAGCAAGAGTTCTTACTAGAACCAGGAAGTTTGACCATATTAGCCCGGTCCTGTCAACACTGCACTGGCTCCCTATCAAACATCGTATATATTTTAAAATATTGCTTATTACTTATAAAGCCCTGAATGGTTTAGCACCTCAGTATTTGAATAAGCTCCTTTTACATTATAATCCTCTCCGTCAGCTACGTTCTCAAAACTCAGGCAAGTTAATAATACCTAGAATATTAAAATCAACTGCGGGCGGCAGATCCTTTTTCTATTTGGCGCCTAAACTCTGGAATAACCATTGTTCGGGAGGCAGACACACTCTTGAAGTTTAAATCTAGATTAAAGACCCATCTCTTTAACCTGGCTTACACATAACACACTAATATGCTTCTAATATCCAAATCCGTTAAAGGATTTTTAGGCTGCATTAATAAGGTAAACCGGAACCGGAAACACTTCCCATAACAACCTATGTACTTGCTACATCATTAGAAGAATGGCATCTACGCTAATATTAGTCTGTTTCTCTCTTATTCCGAGGTCACCGTAGCCACCAGATCCAGTCTGTGTCCAGATCAGAGGGTCACTGCAGTCACCCGGATCCAGTATGTATCCAGACCAGATGGTGGATCAGCACCTAGAAAGGACCTCTACTGCCCTGAAAGCAACCTGTCCTCCAACCAATACGCCCGTATAGGTTGTTTGTCCAAATCCCTGAAATACGACCCATCAGAGCGTATACTACAATTGCGCCCCTATTGGCAAAAGGTCGTTTTCATATTAATGTTTTGTACTCTTTTATTTGCACTCTGATTTGCGTTTCGTGTAGCTCAGTTGGTAGATCATTGCGCTATACATTGATAGGTAATCATGCTATCATGGGTTCGATCCCAGGGAACGGATGTGCACGAAAATGTATATGCTCAATAAATCATAATTTAGCATGATTTCTGTGAGGGTTAGGAATAGGGGTGGGGTTAGGTGTGGTCATTCAACGAATAAGCCACCTAGTAAAATATGTAGGAAATACTGTGAGATCAGTGTAAAAAGCCCACACATTGCATTTAAATAAACGTGCGTTTTGATTGGTAATGACGTGATACGTCATTTCATGACGACAGACGCAACGCGATACTGTCATTATTTTTATGCCCGCTAGAGGGCGCTTAACTTTAAAACTTAAATATAGGTCGTAATAAGGTGCTTGCACAAACGACCTATATGGTCGTTTTTTGTTGGAGGACAGGCTCATTGAAAGACAGCGGAGACCAGGACAACTAGAGCCCCAGATACAGATCCCCTGTAAAGACCTTGTCTCAGAGGAGCACCAGGACAAGATCACAGGAAACAGATTATTCTTCTGCACAATCTGACTTTGCTGCAGCCTGGAATTGAACTACTGGTTTCGTCTGGTCAGAGGAGAACTGGCCCCCCAACTGAGCCTGGTTTCTCCCAAGGTTTTTTTCTCCATTCTGTCACCGATGGAGTTTCGGTTCCTTGCCGCTGTCGCCTCTGGCTTGCTTAGTTGGGGTCACTTCATCTACAGCGATATCTACTTGACTGCAAATAAATGCACAGACACTATTTAACTGAACAGAGATGACATAACTGAATCCAATGATGAACTGCCTTTAACTATCATTTTGCATTTTTGACACACTGTTTTCCTAATGAAAGTTGTTCAGTTGCTTTGACGCAATGTATTTTGTTTAAAGCGCTATATAAATAAAGGTGACTTGACTTGACTTGACTACCTAGTTAAGTCCATAGTTAACAGTAAGTCCATAGTTAAGTCCATAATATCAAACAAGCAACAGTGGTACTGTGAGTGTGTTATTGGTTTTATACAAAAGTTGCCAATTACTTTGTCTGCTTTTGACCTGCCAATGAAAATAGTTCAGAGAAAAAAAAAAAAAGAATAACAGATAGTGTTTGGTTAAGAGAACCATACAATGACTCATTCATAAAGAAAGCTATTTGATTAATTCCTGAATAAATCAGTTTTGATGAACTAATTGGTTTAATGAATATGAATATATTTTAATATATATTAATAATTATTACTTTAATAAATACTAAAATAATTACTTCATTTAAATTATATACATATATTTTTTTCTCCTTCATTCACAAATTCATTACCAGATCTGTTGACAGTGTACCTCTGTGGTGCTTTGGCCTCTGGTGTCGCTGTACTGAGAGGGAGGAGTCTTGGAGTTGGGAATGAGATCTGGGATAAATGTTGTCATTGTTGGCGGCATGTGCTCTCTTGACTGATTACACTCATTAACAGCATCAGCCTCAGTGGGTGGCGGCGTAGGTGTGGTTCTTTTAGTGGGCGTGGCCAGAACTGTCACTCTGTGACCTTGCCTCCTCTTTCGGCTCCTCCGAAAGGAGGCGGTTCGGGATGGAGCGATGGAGGTTCGGGATGAGAGCGAGACCTGGGAGCCCTGTTTGTCCTGAGATCCTGCGAGTACAGCAGAACA
Source organism: Carassius carassius (assembly GCF_963082965.1). Lineage (NCBI taxonomy): Eukaryota > Metazoa > Chordata > Actinopteri > Cypriniformes > Cyprinidae > Carassius > Carassius carassius. The sequence continues at coordinate 30,254,535 of NC_081767.1, read as the reverse complement.
CGGGTGAATGCGGCTGTACATGTGTTCAGTTAAGTTTGAGTGCAGTTCTGTTTGATTTACCTCTCTGAGTTTGGATTAGTTTCCTCATGGTACGTAACTCCAGCAGAATGGCTTGCAGGGTGCTCTTGCAGTTGCACATACAGCAGCTGGGCTCAGTTGCCATGGCAGCAGGCGCAGGGGGCAAGGCCATGTCTGAATCAGAATACACATGCATCATTAACACAACAGCCATCACTGATGATGTCTAACACCCAGGGGCTCCAAGCACACGGCACTACAGCTGTCTGACTTACTGACTCCAGTTTGAGTGTGTGTGTGCGTGTGTGTCTGTGGCAGACTGACAGTAAGGGAGTTATTGTGTCTTTTTGTGTGTATACAGAAGGAAGACATTACGTGTTTGCTGTGTTATCCAGAGCTGTCTAGACACTTGCTGCTGCAGTGCCAGACTGCACATCTTTCTATAGCCCACAGTCACATAAAACAACTTCCCCTGGAAAGAATCAGTTTAAAGAAAAAAGAAAGAAACAGCAGAGCCACTAAAAACACCAAACCTCATGATAAAATGCATAACTAGAGGTTAAGAGATAAAATAAAATAAAAAATAAAATACATTTATTAAAATAATAAATAAAAATAAAATACTAAACTAAGTGAAAATAAAATATATAATACAATTAAGTAAAAATAAATGTGCTAAACTAAGTGAACAAATAGAAAAATACAGTGGCCCAAATTTGTTATTCCTACAACATTTCAATTTCACAGATTTGGAAATTGTCCAACCAAGTTTAATCTGCAACCAAATGATGATGTGATTTATGCAATGCAATGCATTTGTCATTGATTTCAAATTCTTACATTTTAAAGCAAGACTTCTGTGTCCAAATATGTTTTGGGGCCACTGCATATAATTATAATCATAGTGTGAGGAACACAGCTAAACGTGGTCTGTTTTGCATTTGACAGAGTTTGCTCATTTAACAAACCTTCTGAAGGTACTGTAATAAAATCTCCACCATTAGTTTTCAAGTGGTTGAGCATTCTCTGGGTTTTGGAGCGGGTGCTGTACTGCCCGTGAGCCGTGAGGACTGAGCTCCAGCCACACTGGAGATGTTCAGGGGCTGGGCTCTGAGCCAAAGGCTCCTCCTGAGGCTCCTGTTTGAGGGTCTCACCCTCTCGTCCAACGCGCTGGTACACTCGTCCTGTCTTGTCACCCAGCAAGCGCATCATGCCTGTTATCTGTTTCTTTATCTCCATCCCTTCATCACCTAACCAGACTGAGAGACACAGTTAACACACAGAGTCTGCACACAGTCATGAAGTGTGTTATGATGAATGACAGTTACCTTCAGTCTCAGAGGCATCCAAGGCATCTCCTTCTGTGTCATTCTGGTCTACATCATCCATTTCATGGATAAAATCTAAATGAATCACAGCAGAGTTTTCACATCATTCTCTATCTATCTATCTATCTATCTATCTATCTATCTATCTATCTATCTATCTATCTATCTATCTATCTATCTATCTATCTATCTATCTATCTATCTATCAGTTTATGTCAATGACTTAAAAATATGTTTAACACTTCAGCATCGGCTTAATTTATATACACACAGTTCTGAGGATAAAGATCACCAAACACTAAATAAATTATACACCATATACACACCATGGTATCAAATCATAATACGTTTTGTTTAATTTTCTTTAATTTAATATAATTTTTAATTTTTTTCCTTTTTTTGGTCCGCTATTTGATAACTTTTGTATGACAATGTACAGTGTAATATACTAGAATGGATATCAGTCAAATTTCTGAAAGTGAATGCACTGATCCAACTCGGTTTTGATTAGGAAAAAATAAATAAATACAAAGTGAGGAAAAATACAAACTATTGAGTTCTCATCAGAACATGAAGGGGTTTCAGCATTTTTTAACAATTAAGTAAACTAATTTTAATAGCACAAATTTTGCATATAGTCTTAAAAATACATCTATAATACTTAATTGCATTCAATCTTAAATAATTTTAGAAGAAGTACTTGACATGTCATGCTGTTGCGTGTATGCGTGACGTCTGTGCGGTGCAGATGAATGATGAAGTGTTGCTGCAGGACCACCTGTAGGCTGACTGTGAAGAGCAGCAAACAGACCTTTATTATATTCCATCACACCTGAACAAGTGCACACGGACAGACTAAACGCATTAGAAGGTAGAAATGTTTTTACTATGAACGTTGCCGAAGAACATGTGATTAAACAAAACGAATAACCCAAACGATCCGATCAGAAAGAAGCGTCTTCCATTGTGAGGATGCGAGCAGGACAATGAGGGAATGAAACATTGTATCACAGGTGCATTCCAGAGTGCTGACGTAACGCCTCCGGCTGTGCTCTATTGTCTGCTGTCATCTACAGGACCTTGTGTCTGCTTACCTGCATCATTCACCAGTTTAAAGCTCTGCGATTTCCTGCTCCGCTTCCTCTCCACAAACTCCATCTTAAGGGCAGAGCGGTGAAGAGACAGAATCCAGCCGAGCTCATCAGCAGCACACAGGCTCTTTAATCACAGACTAACTCATTAAATCCAGCCGATGATGAGTGGAGCGAACCTGAGCTTTAATAATAATAAGCGCGGGTCCCTTTGGACTGATGATGATGATGAAGGTGGTGAGGAAGAGAAGGAGAATGGACAGGACGCGTTTACATTCTCCTGCGGGGCTGCTCGTTTATGATGTAAATAAATAAACCTCTAATTTCTTTCAGAATTCGTCACATCTATTCCTTTGCGCCACCTGATGGTCGCTAATATTTGTAGCCAGGGTCCAGATTTACATTGGACAGCCTGGCGTTCTGTTGTCAGGAGGAGAAGAAACTTTCCGAAGAGTTTTGAGTAATGCTTTGAAAAGTGCAAACTTTTCTATTTTCTTAAAAAAAAAAAAAAAAATAATAATAATAATAATACATATCTGTGTTTTAATAATGGAGAACGGGAAGCAAAAGCAGGAAATTAAAAAGAAAAAATAAGATCATTGAAAGTTATATTCTATAAAATATAGAAATAAATAAAATGAAACCTTACATTTATCCATTTAAAATAAACCTTAAATATCACCATAAAAAATAATGTAGGCCTAGTGACCGCTGTTCAGTTAACAAGCATTATGAAGGAAATACATAAAACACACAATTCCAGCTAAAATAAACACATTGAAATAATTATTTTAAACAGTTAATATTTCAATTCCACTAATATTCTTACGACAAAAATAATACAGTATGACATGAAGAAGATTCTACACAGCTAATCTGAAAAAGATACAAATACAAACAGTGTTCCTTCTCTTTTGTAATTTATATTGAGAACACAGAGATGAAGTTAGCGAGCATCATCAAACTTTTTCCAGCGTTAGTCTCACATTTGTCCACTAGGTGGCAGAAACGACACAGAGTGATCTCATGCAGCCAAAGAACGACGAACGGAGAACGGATGCGGAAACTGCTTCCAGGTGGATGTTTAGAAAAGAAAACAGACGCACTTTCTGATACAATCTTAAGAGTTTTTGTTACCTGTTGAGTTATGGACAGCCTCAAAGCAGAGATCGCGAGGAAAAGAAAACACATAGAGGAGAGTGAGCTGGTAGACGTGAGTGGCGTTAGCGACTGTTCTATGTTAATGTTGTTGTGTGCGGATGTGTGGATTGTGTAACGTTGTGCTCATGTTGTTTCTCCAGGACTCAAAGACATACTTTAAACGAGCTGATCTCACGCGTAAAGAAGATGAGGATTATCACAGGAGATGTGGATCTAAGGTATAAACTCCAGCTAGACATCATTATATCATGATGCATTTCTTCACTTACACATTCGTTAACTTCCATTTTTTCTCACGATGTTGAACACAGCTGCTCAAAAACTTTAACCACACTGTATTTGTAGTGTAATCCTTTTAATACATTTTTAGTTTACAATCTTTTAGCTGCCACGGACACCCAAATATAATCGTCCTAAAATTTAAAAGGCATCTACAACTATATTTTCACGTGTAAATTCACAATTGATGCAGTAAAAAAAATATTTGATACATATGTAAAATGTTATTTAGAAAATATTTATTATTACATTATGACATTTTTTTTATTACATTAATATAGTATTTTATTCATTCTAATCGATTTCTGTCTTAGTTACTTTGACTTTTGACTTTTTCACTGGACAAAGCAAAGCTATAGATGAATCAACATTTCTTGAAATCTGTTCTGATGAGGAAACAAACTCATCTAAATCCTGGATGGCCTGAGGGTGAATCAAATTGCAGCAAATTTTCATTTCTGGTTAACTTTTCCTATTCCTTTCTTTTTTCATCCTGGAGTGATGTCTTCTGTTTGCTGTGAATCTCTTCTCATATTCTCTTTCCTGCTGTCTGCGTCTGTGTGTGTGTGTGTGTTGTGTGAGTGTAGGTTTCTAATGAGCAGCCTGAGCGACAGGTAGGGCTCAGGCAGGTAGAATGCATGCAGCCGGACAAATGTTTGACCGAGTTTCACCATGACTCAAGAACATTTGTGTTTAATTGCCTTTGCTCCCTGTGTTGCACAAAGCTGGAGGCAGCACTATCCAAATTTCAGCCCAGCCGCATAATGATCATATTAAAACCGGTGCACTTGTGTGACAGATGCCCACCAATGAGCAAAGCTAAAGTTGTTTGAATTCCAGATGCCTTGCCTGCTCTCATTTACAATGCTGAACATTTGTAAGCTTTCTTTGTGGTTTTGATATTGCTTGCATGGAGAATTAAATTAAAACCAGTGTCAAGATACAGCTTCGATGTCAGAGCATGGCCATTGGCAATTCATATATGCTGTTCATGCATTGCATCTTGGGAGAATCCTATGCACTTCTATTTATATTAGATTAGATGAGGATTTACAAATGCTGCATGATTATATGGAGAAGTATTTATTTTTGGTCTTTCATTTAGGAAAATCTTGTAAGGATTTAAAATAAAAATTTAAAAATAAAAATTATTTTTGTTATTTATCAGTTGATGAATATTATCTTGCTAGCCGCCTTTCTTGATCTCACACTTATATGCTTTGCTGTGGTATCAGAATGATGTAACAGTCAATTTTTTTTATTCTCCCTCCAAGTTGGACAAGACTGTGGAGGAGGCGCCTCCATCTACATCATCCAACCCTGTGTCAGAACTGGAGCTCACGGAGGAGAAGCTGCCAATGACACTCTCTCGACAGGAGGTGGGTCATCCAATCAGAGCCAATCAGACCTCACTCTTTGTTCTTGTATGAATAATAAATCTTGTGGCTGTGTGCAGGTGATCAGACGTCTGAGGGAACGGGGCGAGCCGATCCGTCTGTTTGGTGAATCCGATTATGATGCTTTCCAGAGACTCCGGAAGATTGAATTCCAAGCACCAGAAGTAAACAATGTAAGACTGCATCTCCTCTCGCCATCTTCACACTCTTGTCATATAGTCCTTGTTTATTTACCAGGATTTCTTTTTATTGCTCTGCAAGAAATTTGCTTTCAAGAATATAGTATACTGTATGATGGACTTGTGCCGAATTTGACACACGATTTAAGGTTACCTTCTCTGTGTGTGTGTGTGTGTGTGTGTGTGTGTGTAGGGTTATAGGAATGATCTTAAGACTGCCATGGATACGATCAATCTGCAGTATCTGAATGAGATTGTCGGTGGAGCAGAAGGTGCTGAACAGGACACACAACACGATCTCAAAGTGCATGAAGAGAATACCACCATTGAGGAGCTAGAGGTAAACCCACACACACAAAGAACCCACAAAGTTAACTTACACTTATTCATTTCCTAATTTTTTAAATGAAAGAGTATGTGCATCCATTTAAAAAAAGGCTTCCAGTGTTGCCAGCTTCTGGTTATTTTAGCTGTACAAAAACAGTCCTTTATGCTGCTTGACATTGTAAATGTATTTGTTATCATTATTTAAATGTATCGTAATTATAAACTGGTTTGTAGTGCAAACCGTTTTACCATTTACTGCACTTTATTCTTCTAATCTTTTACCTTTAGTAGCTAATAAATAATAAGTCTTGCACATTCACAGAAAACATCTCACTTCAACATAGCAGTACAATTAAAGCATATCGATTCGAGAATCTGTGCTAATGTGCCTGATTAGAAGTACTTCTATCATGCTCTCACTAGGTGGCACTATAGTCCTGCATCTAATATCTAATGTTCTTCATAAGACCTGGGTTTGTGTTGATGAAACACTAGCAATTAATGAAATCTAAAAAATTTTAAATAAAAAAAATATATATAAAAACCATCAAAGTAAAACCCTTACTAAAAATAATATTTTGTTTACCTGTTTGTAATGTGGCCATTAACCAACAAAAAAAAAAAAAGAGAGCAGTGGACCTGTAAATGTGTTGTTAAATCATTAAAAGGGGTTTTTTACAAGTAAATCTTTTAGGTCAAAGGGGTTTGGCTGACCAAAAATGTTTGGGAAACCCTGAATCAGACTGTCTACATTACAATAGTATAATAACGGTCTGGAATGGATACTAATGTTCCTGTGATTTAACAACAGATGTGATGCTCTATAACTGCTACATTCATTTCTAACAACATGCATTAAACAGGCTTTGGGAGCGACTCTTGGCACTGGTGATGATTTTAGAGACATGGACATCATAAATAAAGTTTTAAGGGTATGTTTTTCTTTTTTACTTTAATTTAGCTTCGATTTAAAAGAAATTGTTTTAAATTCCTTTTGTAGCATTTCATTATTTTTACAGTAGTGCATTTAGACAATATTCTAATTAGATAATTTTGTTTTAAATCTTAATTAATGATTTAATAAGCATCTGATGCATAATTTAAAAAAGTAATCATTTTATTTTGTCTGCTTGTATGTGTGTTTTTAAAGTCAAAACCCATTTCTTTTGTTATTATTATAATTCTAGTTCTTGCTAGGAGTGTGGGCTAAAGATCTAAACAGCCGAGAGGACCGTGTGAAGCGTAGTGTCCAGGGCAAACTCGCCAGTGCCACCCAAAAACAGACTGAATCCTATCTGGGACCTCTGTTCAGAAAACTACGCAAGAAGGTAAGCTGTTCTACTAGCTAGATTTCGAATACTGCATTATTAGATAGAGACTCACAGGTTCATTGTGTCTTATATATATATATATATATATATATATATATATATAGAATTTGTCAGCAGATATTAAGGAGTCCATCATAGATATCATAAAGTTCATGCTGGAGAGAGAATATGTTAAGGTATGTTGTACTAATTGCAATACTTTCAGTTTGTAATTGGTGTATTTGTGAAGAAACCTGACTAACGTTCTGTGTACATGCAGGCAAATGATGCTTATCTGCAGATGGCTATAGGAAATGCTCCATGGCCCATCGGTGTGACCATGGTGGGTATCCACGCTCGTACCGGACGTGAGAAGATCTTCTCCAAACACGTCGCCCATGTGCTCAACGACGAGACCCAGAGGAAGTACATCCAGGTCTGAAATGACAGTATGAATAAAAGTGTGGGATTACATTGTGTGCGTTATATGAGCATTGTGATGTTCATGAGATTATTCATCAATCATTCTTTTTTTTTTTTTTTTTGTATTTTCAGGGGCTGAAAAGATTGATGACAGTCTGTCAGAAACATTTCACAACGGTTCCCTCAAAGTGTGTGGAATACAACGCTCTGTGACGTGCAGCATGTCGTATCGTATAACGTATGGCTGTCAATCATTCTCTCATGTTGTAAATAAATTATTTACTGTAAATAAACACCAATCTTGAGAACACGTGGATCTCTACAGGTTCTTTTTTATTTTATTTTTTTTTATCAATGCTAATGTTACTGTCGGATACAGGAGTGATCATTTCATTACATTTACTGATGCTTGATGCATTGACTTTAATGTCTCATAGATACTGAGCTAAACGCTACAGAGACGGTAGATTCATGAACAAATCAAGAGAAGTACGTCTTCCTTTACAGACAGGAAATATTCCTTTTAAGGGTGAATGAATACCCTTGCGATTTGAGTCACTATCAAAAAATGTCCAAATGCTACAACAACATCCCATGACTTGATCTGACCTCTTGAGATGAGTTAAAGGAAGTCCTGAGTCACAGGAAGAGTCGACTGACTTCCTCACTCAAATCAGATTTCCTTGAATTTCCCCCCCGACTGATTTCAAGATCTGGGAAGTTGATTCATTTTAGTGATTCAGTTGACAGATTCACTTTTAAGATGTTGATCTAAAAAGTGAGGGAACTGCAGGGGGTTTGTGAGTTGATGAAAAGCTAATAATTAAACCAGAAAGAGATCAAAATTCATTAATTTCTTATGGTTATGGCATATAACTTTCCCTGTAGTTTTACTGTCAAATTGACTTCTCCCTTATATGTTTCTAGAGGCATCATTTAACATTATTTACTGCATTTATCCAGTAAAAAACTTTTTCAGGTGTGATGACCAAAAATGTTGATGGGTTACACTTTATTTTAAGGTGTCCTTGTTACAGTGTAATTATATAAGTAAGGGGTAATATTAATTAGCTAGTACATATTTCTTAGTAATATTCTTATGTTTTTCTCAGTAATAATAGTTTTTGCTTTAATCATAATTACCTCTATATGCTCATTGTTTGAAATGTTGCAATATATATATATATATATATATATGATTAACCTCAGGTGTCATGACTACTTTAACAAAAGCAATGAACTTATTAATTTAAATCTGATTTACTGCAAAGTGACGTTGTTTAATGTTCTGCTAGTTCGGTTTTCCTGGACTCAAGTAACTTAGGGTTAAGTGTCTTACTCAAGGACACAATGGTAATGGTTGATGAATCATTTCTTGTGGAGAATGAACCACTGACCTTATGGTTTCAAGCCCAGATCTTTCAATACTACATCCCACTACTCCTTGAACTAATAGCTGTGGTGCTTTCTACAGCCTCTAGTGTTTATTTTGGCCTATAGTTGGCTGCCAAATTCGAACAATTCTCCAAAATAACTCCAAATGCCTTGACCTTCCATACTAAGGGTCACGGTGATGCTCTATGAAGTCAAGCTTTCATGTTCACTGAAAACAACATTCCTTGGGGTTCCTCAAGCCCGTCACACACAGCAGGGGAATGTCATGGATTCAGTGCCAAAAATATTTCATTCAACAAGCATCTACTGAGCTTTTACAGGAAATGGAAGAGTTCTATTAACACAGCGTCTCTTGTTGTTCACATTCCAGCTGCAGTACTGTAGGTACAGTAGACTCAGCTGTCCCAAAAAACACATCCCCAGCATCACACTGGCTTGTCCGCTAGCACAATAATAGCGGCCCCATCTCCAGTGTTTGGTTTTCCAGTGTTGTGTTCATGTTGCCAGAGGAGACCACAAGCCATTGTCCAGGACACAAACATACTCACTTCCTGTAGGACGATGGCACAAAACCTGCGAGTCATATTAACAGTATTCAAGAAGACTGTAGGGAGCTGATCAGAACCTTAGTAGGCATCGCATATAGAGTCCTATCTAAGAAAGGAAGTGATCACAGGGACTTATGAGAATAACTTGCATGTCTGCAATCAGAGTTATAAGTAATAGTTTTGTCATCATTTACTCACCCTTGTGATGTTCCAAACGTGATTTTTTAGCAGCAAATTTGGCAAATCAAATTTCAGTTTCATGTTCTCTGTATTTCGATCAGCGGGTGTGATTGTCAGCTTCAGCTGTGGCTGATCTCATTACACATGCAGGAACATAATCCACAAATTGAAATGGAAGAATTTTAATTAAGCCTGGAGGAAGCAGATCATCACCTTCCTCCACCTGAAGCAGAATGTTGGGTTAGGAATAACAATATATATACATTAACCATACGTATTCACTCATACGGGACACAAGAGATTTGAATAATAGCAACAAAGTGATTTCACGCTTAGGTTTAGAGAACATTCAGCAATAATTTATTTCAGGATCTCAAGAACCACCACATTTCCCATCTGGAAAATTCAGTATCATTTGCCAACAACACGTTTTTTGAAAAATGTTACTATACAAATTCTTAATAGAAAAAAAGAATAAATTAACTGTGGAATTTGCTTATATTTAACCCGCCCAACAATTCCACTTTAGTTTTTTCTACAACACCATTTTGTTTTGTCTGGTTATGTCTGAAAATGAAACATGCTTTATTGTCAAGATGAAGTGTGAAGATAGTTTAGTAACTAATGTCCTTCATTTTGCACAACTTGTATTAAAACTATTTACAACAGTTAGGAAAAGTCTACAGCTAGTGACTGGTCTTCCTGTAGCACCTGAACGTGTTGTTGCTCTTTCCCAGCTTAAAGACCCCAAAAATAAAACGAATACTGATTTATAAAAATCATTAAACGAAATGGTTTTACATTTTATTTTAAAAGAACCCAGTTTCCACAGTCCTGCCTATAAATATTGATAAACGTGTTAGTTGTTGTTTTTTTATATATAAAAAGATTTGTTTTTGTTATAGTGTACAGGTAGATGAGATCAGTGAGCTCACATTGGCCTAAGAGGATATGAGGTCTGAACGACCTCTAAATGAAGGGCTGTTTTTACACCGGGTTTTAATTTTAACATCAAGATGCATAACAGTGTGCTGAGCATGCACAAAAATAATGAACAATCAATTTTAGGGCAGATGAAAACATCTAGTTTACTTTCATGGAACATGAATCAGATGACTTTTAGATTTAATGTCTGGTGATTTGGACCCTTTCAAATACACATTAGTAATGACTGCTTATGTTAATGCACAAACTATTTACTTTTTTTTAGATCTGTTGAGTTGTAACGGCCAAGGGTGTGCTTTTAGCTACCTGTTTCTTAAGGTACTTTGCGTGTATAATGTTTCATATTTTGCAGAATGTGTAACAAATGCGGTTTTAGCATTATGGCTTGATGTTTCCTCGGTCAGACGATCGAGGTGAGGGGCACATGTGGTTTCGGATCTTGTTGACTACATGATAAAAGCATTAAACACCCTGTATTGTCTGAGCTTATGGTTTCTCACCGGCTGCTTTTAAAATGAATAACCTGCTTTAATCACATCACATTCTGGAATGCTGTTCTCCTGAAAGCCTTTAACAGGTCAGGGAGGAGGTAATGTCATTTTCGTAAAAATATTGTGTCGGTGTGCCACGTTGGGTTGTGCTCATCTGACTTTTGATGGTTTTATAAATACGAACGTAACGTCATAGTGTTACAGTTAAATAGTAAAATCCTGAATAAAAAACATACATAAAAACCGAAAACCAATAAGGCCAGGAGTGTTTGGAGAAGGTTTTTTGTGTGTCTCGTTACTTCACTGATGTCTCAACCCTATACGTGGGGGTTTGTGACTGTTCATGCACTGTCGACATACAGCAGGGTATTGTGGGATGTGCAGATCAAGCTCAGAGCACCATGGTTGGCGAGTTGCCGGTTGCAGCCTGAGTTGCAGTACTTTACAGATCAGTCATTTAAAGCCGAGGGTCATGCTAACCTCTTAACGTTTCAGATTTGTTTTTACAGCTATGGCTTCTAAGTTGGCTAATGTTCAGCAAAAATGGTTGAACTTCCTGGACCAGAATCAATGAAATTAAAAATGACAAATCAACATTACGCACGAAGACCACAATGTTTGGAATTTCTTTGAAATGACATACTTGTGACCTCATAATCTTGAGCGATATGATATGGGGACTCATCTTCCAATCCAGAACGACCAAAGAAAGGCTTCAGCCTTTTTTAAATGCTCTATTGTTATTCACAAAATATCAAAGTTCACAGACAGTGGGAGGGGCTTATGATGCACTCCAGTCCAATTAGCAGGGGTTCTGTAGTATGAAGGAGGGGCTTGGGGTCACATAACATTTTTTTTTTTAACAGAAAGAACATAAAGTTCTATAAAGGTGGTTAACGGCAAAGCAATCCATTGGAATTTTTTTTTTTGTGCATGTCATGTGCATGAGAGAGATTGACAGCGGCTCTCTGACATCAGTGCAGAGGGACACACACGACAGCACGGGACCAACGTCTATTTTAACATGTGTAGGCATGAGTGGGGTTCACTTAAAGTACAACGCATATAAGACGTTTCTCTTATGCACAGTGATCCAGCGATGGATTGAACACAGAGGGTTTGTGCATACAGAGGAACCGGCTGCCAGCTAACTGGGTCAAAGTTCAAAAGTCAAGATTGGAAGGGTCAGACAAGGTCAAGCTCTGTTCATTCAGACTCTTGTATTCCCATAGTTCATAAGCACTGTACCGCCGGATATACAGATAGACAGAGAGGAAGGAGAGGGCGAGGTGGTACTGACTCCATCCACCTTAGGTGTTTTCAGATGAGTTGAAGTCCAGACTGAGGTCAGGCCTTCTGAACACTCTTTTAAAGAGAGAGGGATGACGGTTTAGACGAGTGTTCCCGGCTTTGCCTTCTCGTGCCTGTACCACTGTACGTCCACAATCTCAGAGCACAGGGGACTGCTCAGGAAACAACTATCGGTGAACGGCGATCTGCAGATGATGAAGTAGAGAAAAGTGATATTTTTAATAGGTATATTTAACAGGCTGTACCATTTATACTCTGGTTGCTAGATTTACTTTTTGTGCAACTATCAGAAGACCCATATGGAATTGAATGTCATCTGAATAAACAGGATAATTTGAACATACTTTAAGCTATTCTTGTATATTTAACCGTGTAGAATGTACCATCTAACATGTACGTGTAAAAAGTGCAAAAACTTTGTCTGGACCTGGATAACAGTGGGAACACCTGCATCTGTTTTTTGCACATGGAACCAATGAAGAAAAATGCAAATCCCAAATAAGAGAAAAAATACTTTATAAAAAATACTTTAAAAATATATATTTTTTTGTAAAACATTCAATTTACTGTATTAAATGGATCTTACACATTACATTTAATACATTACATTTCCTTTTTAACATATTTAATGGATTCATTTTTAAAATATATTTATAAAATAAAATATTTAATATATAACATTACATATTTTTCTTTCCTTTTAATATATATATATATATATATATATTATTTTTTTAAACCTTATTTTTAGAAATAAAAATATAATATAAATATAAAGAAACTGTTACACCACATGATATAAAATTTCAAATTTTGTGATACTGCCCACAACTGAGTTTTGTTTCAGTACTCTCTAGTAAATCTTTAATAAAATAACACTTAAAATTTGTATTCTGAAATTCAAATCCACTTCCAACACAAGCAAATGACACCGTCAGAGAGGTGAAGGAGTGAAAGAGTGAGATACAGAGCATGCAGAGAGATAGAGATTGAGAGAGAGTGTACCTCTCTACTGTTCAGTGCTTTGGTGAGAGGGAGAACGGTCTTCAGTAGGAGAACTTTCAGTCGTATCACTGCCCCGAGAAAACACACATACAGTACACATTCAGGCAGAGGTGGGTTAGTGAGACACAGACAGAGAGAGAGAGATGTTAGCGTTTGTGGGTAGTCGTGATCAGTTAATGTAGAGTGAGTGGTGTAATTTTGACACTGGGGTAGTTCTGTTACACACTATTAAAGTGAACAACACAGACAAAGCATTGGTACAGTTAAGTAAACGGCTAAATCAAGAGAATGTGCTCCTTAACCCAGACTTTGACCAAAATTCCTCAAATATGTCTGAATTTATACAGTTCTTTGAAGTAAATACCCACTTACAAACAAAATTGTCTATGGGAAAACCAAAAAAGACTTGTCTACAAGCATACACGTCTAGAGTGATGGAAATCACTGACAAATAATATTTCAAGTGATTTTTTTTTTTCTCAAACAAAACTATTTGCATTAACTGCAATGCAATTGTAATTGTATATGCGAAAAAAAAATCGAAGCTAATTTAAAGCGATTTGTCCTTCGTATTAGTCTGAAAAAAGTGTCACTTATTTAGTAATATTACATGATTCTGATTGGCCAGTCCATCTAAGAAACAACAGAGATGCATTACTTCATCTATCGAGCCACTGGAATGCAAGATGCTATGTTGTGTTACTCAGATTGACTAACTACTAACTAGACATAAACTACAACCTACAGTTTCTTCTAGACCATCTACATTTCAAGAAAATAACATTGGACTACGAGGCATTTCCATATATGTGTGTGTAGGTGTGTGTTTGTGTGTGTATATATATATATATATATATATATATAGTGTCTTACCCGCTCTGCCAGTTGAGTATGTGTTGTGGGCTGCAGGGGGGTGTAGCTGCAGGGTCACTGCAGGGAGTTCCACTCCTCTGACTGTGTGGAGATGCAGCTGAAACACACACAGACTCCACTGTAAGACACTAATGCACACAGCTGAACTACAGTCACATATGCTTATGCAAGTGGTGAATGTGTAAGAGATAAAGCGGACTGCTTGCTGCCAACACCCTCTTGAGCTTCTGGAAAAGGTTAAGAGTGTTTCTGCCACCCAGAAAGAGGGGATAATCCCCACGACACACACCCACACACTGACCAGACCACCCTGACAGCCTCCACACACACACACACACACACACACACACACACACACACACACACACACACACACACACACACACAGACCTCACCTGCAATGTACTGAAGTTAACACATAAAATAGATCTCATTTCACCCCTCTTTCTCTTTCTCTGTCACATACTAAATCACTGCAGTATCATAAATATGTACAGACCTTGTGTAAATGTTTTTTTGACATCCGATGCCGGTATCTTGGAAAGCAACGGGGTCGATAGCCGACATAAAGCCAATATAATATAGATTTTTTTTATTATTAATATTTAAGAAATGTGAAATAATTTGACAATGGATTAAAAAACTAAACGTGTAAAATAAACATACTTTAGATGAAAAAGTATTTTTCACAAATAAATACATATTTAATACAAATATAATTAAAAAGAAAGTAAACTCTGTAACCAACAGGGCACTCAGTATTCGGGGGAGTTTGTGTGCATTGGGAATCATATTTTTCAAATAAAGCCAGGGTAACACTCATTTTACATACAGCACACAGAGAAAAATGACATGAATTGGACAGTGCTCAAATACATGAAGCACAGAAATTTTAAAGCATTCAGTTAACACAGACCGCCTATCACACAGAGAAGAGGCAATCATATATATATCTAATTTATGACGTTTATGATGTTTACTCTGACTGAGGTCTAGCAGGTATCCATATATTGTTTTTTGCATAGTTTATATTTGACCCTCTCACCTGGTGACCCCTTCACTAGTGTCCCTATTCGTCCTCCACGGCCATCTGAAGCATTGGAGCTGGTGTGCGTGACACGGCTGTGCTCCTTCAGCGATCCAGACGAGCGCTGGTACCAGCAGCGCAGCTCCTCTGACACCGCTGCCCGTCCCCCTCCTCCTCCTTCCCTGCCTAGAGACGGAGTCCTCACAATCTGTGAGCGTGAGGGTGTCAACCTCCCGCTGCCACCACCCACTTCCCCGTCCTCCCCAGAGCCCCACCCTTCCTTATAAAGCCCCCCAGCTGTGTATGAGTTGGAGGTCTTGAACTGTGCCTTGACACTGTAGTGTCCCTCCTGGTCATTCTCAAGGCTGCGGACAACTACGGCGCTGGGGCTACTGCCCTCTGTGTACAGTGGGTACTCTTTGATGCGATACTGTGAGGAGGGTTGGCTCTGGCTGTGGAGGTACACGCCCTGATGGCTTCCGCACACCCCTCCGTGGGTGCTCCCGTTGCGGGCCGCTAGGTTGGGCATACTGCCAGAACTGGACGCACCCAGGTGTCCGGCAGACTTGTGACGCTGCCGCTGCCGTTGTCGGGCTTTGGAGGGCGAGTCCTCAGCCAGTGTACAGTAGTTAGGGTTGGAGATGGATGAGGGGTAGTAATGTTCTGAACTGGAATGGCTGGTGCAAGATGAGCAGTCGTCGGGGACAACAGAGCCATTGCTTCCTGTCCTCTGTGGTCCTGACAGAAACAGGTCAGGGCTAAGTACCGCCTCTGTGTCCACATCCAAGGATAGCAGGTTCCCCTGAGACTCTAAACTGGAACTCCGGCCACGGAATGGCTGAGTTAGACTGAAAAAAAAGAGAGAAAAAGTAAAATAAAAAATGTAATGGATTATTTATTCTTTTATATTTATAAAAAAAAATATACTTTTATTCAGCAAGGCTCCATAAAAATTATCAAAATACAACAACAACAACAAATATACGGTACAAAATGTTTCTATTTTATGTAAATGTTGTAAAAATGTTTATAGTAATAAAATATGTTTTTATAATAAGAAGAAATATTATTAATAATTGAGCACCAATAATATATAATAATATTTGAGCAGCAAATCAGCATATTAGAATAAATCAAATAAATGAAGCCTTGGTGAGAATAAGTGACTTATTTCAAAAACATAATAAAATAAAATAAAAATAATAATAATAAAAGACATGTAGCGTATTTTGAAGAAAGATTACAAACAAACATTATTTTTATTTGGAATAAATGAGTATTGTGACAGCAAACAGGGTTTTAATTTTACATGAAATCCAGTTATATATTTATTATATACAGTAATATAAAATATGATTGAATACATGAACCATTCATATAAAATAAGAATCAACGTGTATATTGATGTTCTCATGTTGCCAGCACCTGGCTGAGTGGATGTAGCTCCGTGTTCTCAGGTCAGGGGTAGAGGGCATGCTGGACTGGCTGTTCCAGTGAGGGAGGGAGCGCACAGGGCTGTTCTGGAGAGAGTTGCTCCCTCCCGCCTCACAGCTGCCAGTGCTGGGGAACCGCCTGTGACTACTGCTAAATAAACATCATTTCTTCATTTAAATGTGCACCACACCAGTCATACCAACACAAATTTTCTGACTGTTCCATACCTAGAGTGTGAGGAACGTTTCTTCACCCGTTCATAGGGTTCGTCTAATGAGCTTTCGCTCCACATGCGCGGTTTGATCGGGGACTTGTCGTAGTCACTGCGTTGGTAGTGCAGGTGTCTCAGTCCATCCAGGGACTGTGGGGGAGGCGGTCGGCTGTGGGATGGGGGTCGGGGAGGGAGACCTTTGAGTGGGGAGGCAGCCGGAGAGAACGTGGGGGTTCCTGTCACCTGGGGGTCATCTGCAGAACAGAGTGAGAGGAAATAAGATAAATATATCATTTAAAGGTGCACTAAGCAATTTTTGAAAAACGCCTTTAACCACAGGGTCGGACCGAGTCCCAAAACACACTTGCAGGGAGAAGAGAGCGTTCAGTAGGGCGTGTTCGCTTTTGTGCTTTCACATATCAATATCGTTTGGCAAAAATCGCTTAGTGTACCTTTAATGTTAAAATGGTGCACGTGTATGCTCCTTTTACTTTTGACAAAATTGCTAAAAGATAGAATTTTTTTTTAATTAAATCAAAGGACATCTTTTTAGGAAAATGTCCATAAAATTAGTTGATGTGTATTATCTGATTTAATAAGCAACATTCAAAGTTCTTGAACTGAAACTGAATTCTATACTAAATATTAATCAGCAGAAATAATGAATATTAATGAGGCAAATGCCTGGTTTGTATTTTGTGAACTATATTATTTGGCAAAATAATTGTTTATTGCATCTTGATGATATCCAAACTCCCATTTTTTAAAAATTTTTACAAAATAAAATAAATAATAATAATAATAAAAAAAAAAGTTAAATAAAGAAATCAAAAGCAAAGAAAAAGAAAATGGTTCATAAATTGCCTTGGTGTGTTTGATTAGATTAGCCATAATCAAAGTTATTTTAGAAAAACATCAAATTCTATAATAAATGTTAATGGACCAAATTAATGAATATTAATGTCTGTTTTTTATCTGTAAAAGTATTATTAATATAATTATTTTGCAAAAGAATAGCTTATTGACTCTTATGACATTCAGCTAACCACTATACCAAACAACATCTCTGAACCATGGTAAAACCGTGGTTAAGTTGGCTTCATTCTGGTTTGCAACATCCACTTTTCACAATCCAGTTAATTAAAGATGAATGTAATCAAACACTGACCTGAATTTTTATTTTTAAATATTCTGCTTCAACTTGAAATCAGATATTTAAAATTAATATTTATGCATAAAAATCTGACAAAACTCACCATCATCCAGCACCAGGGCGTCAGACAGTGAACTGTCCTCTGAGCCAATATTTGCTTCTGCCGAACAAAGACAAACACATTAACAACTTAAAAGCGAAAACTCACACACACCAACATGTCAAACAGGTCTTTGCAACCTGAGCATGAACACGAGTGTGTTAAATTAATTTTCACAGCAGAGGTCACACACAGACACATAGGTTCAGTTTTATAGGTCTATAAGGGAGGTGCAATTACTCTTGCTCTCAGCATGAACGACTTTACAGAGAAAACACTTAATGAACTCACAGGAGTGCTGCAAAAATGTCTCAAACACAAAGAACAGAATTCCTCACCCTCTATGATTAGTGAAGCACGCTGTGTGGGTTTTTTCCCAGAGCGAACGCGGTGCTCGTTGATGCCATTCTCGATGTCTTGCAGCTTCTTCAGAGCGTTCAGATACGACGTCTTCCTCTGTTTCTTCAGCTTTTTGCTGCTGATGTGAGGATCAGATGCTAACCGCCGCGCCGCCTCTGTTATCTGAGACTGGATGGCAAATTCCCTTTCCAAACGCTCCAATTCCTCTTCCTAAAAAAACAGATGTAAACACACACAAAATGAGTAAACTAAGCATAAAAACAATCATTCAAATTGTCCTTTGTGAAATGAGCAAAACACACTCCATCAGAATAACAAGACAACTATGCATGCCAAGTTGTCTAGTTCTCACACACACATTGAGACAGCTAAAATATTGTGGCCTCTTATCAATGCCTTCGATTAATCACCCAAAATCAACTATCATCAGCCATGTAAAACACACATACAAAGGCATTGTGACCTCTTACATAAATCAGCATTCTTCATTCACACAGCTAAGCCCTTTTTTTGGGTTTTGTAATCCAGCTCCTTTGGCTGACACTCAACACACACACTGCACTATCGCCACTTCCTCTGATCATGCCAGACTGGAGCTATTTATAGACCTCTGCACACATACATGAATATCTGATTGAGGCTTAAAGGGCAGTGTATGATCAAACTATTGTGCAGCGTTCGCTGTGGTCAGGGGTTTAGAGGTTGAACGATACCAACTTTAAATCACACTATAAACACTATAATCCCTGACCTCTCCTTTGGGCAGGATCTTCTGCTCATCTAGTTTGAAGGCAGTGCCGATTTTACGTCTGACGGTGGGCGGCTCCTCCCCGGGGTCGAGAGGGTACTCTTTTGGAAGTTTTCCTGTCAGCTCCTGAAACACAGCACACTATGTTACACTCTTAATCCAGCTGTTGTTGAGTGTGTGATATTAAGATTCTAGCTCTGATCAGCACCTATGTGAGCAGCAAAGCCAGGCTTGACTATATGCAACACAATTTCCTTTTAATAAAGAACCCATATTGCAATTTTTCTTTTTTGTTTTGTTTTATGAATTCTTAAGTGATTTTTCTTTAAGAGATTCTGTTAAACAATTAAAGACTTTTAAGAGTGACTGTATATTTGAACAAAGCACATCAAAAAAATAACAATTATACAAAACAGCTTCCTATGTAGACTGCAGATAGCAAGTAACCTCAGGTTTTCGAACAGAGCCGTTATGCTGAAGTGAGAAGTTGTTTCGATCCTCACCGCTTCTCTGATGCAGATGCTCTTGAGTTCCTCTATTCTCTGTTTCAGCGTATCCTCCAGAGCTTCCTGTCTGGCCCTCAGAGCTGCCAACATGTCCTTCTTAGCGGTCTGGGAGCTATCCGACTCTTGAGAGCCTACACACACACATACATACACACACACAAAGTTGGATCAAATCTAGGGTTGACAAGACACGTTTTAACAAATATGTATGTGTGTTTAACCTAAAGATCAAAGATCAGAAATGGCTAAAGGTCAAATTGGTACCTGCAGCTCCAGACTTAAAAAAAGTCCCAGGCTTAAACAATCAGACTGACCTTCTCGCTTAGCAAGAGGGTGTGTACTTCACCTCTTTCAATGCTATGAAAGGGGCGAAGTGTGTGTGTGTTTCCGGACAAAAATGAACAAAGGGCCCCAATGGGGCAGCATTGTTTAGCAGATA
The DNA here is from genome assembly GCF_963082965.1 of Carassius carassius. Taxonomy (NCBI): domain Eukaryota; kingdom Metazoa; phylum Chordata; class Actinopteri; order Cypriniformes; family Cyprinidae; genus Carassius; species Carassius carassius. The sequence continues at coordinate 30,234,296 of NC_081767.1, read as the reverse complement.
CCGTGGATGTTGATCAGAGCATGAGGCAAAGGTGTGTATGTCTGAGATGTTTACGAGGAAGTCAGCTAATTTTTTTTGGCAAGACTGGGAAGGATTACATAACAGCAGCTATACCTTAATATTCCCACACAATGCTAAAGACATTACACCAGTGTTAGTTTACCTATGGTAGAAATTAGTCAAGGCTGTGAATGTGTATTTCTCACAGTGAAACTATATAGCATCATGGACGGCTACCTGCATCTTTTCAGAGGAATGTGGTTTGTCTGGTGTGTTTGGAAGGGGATAATGTGTGTGTGTGGGCAGGCAGCTGTCTGGGAAACAGTGAAGGGTCACAAGTAATAGATAGAGAATATGACTGGGGTCACTCGCTGTGTCATTAGTGTCCAGTCAAGCCTGATATGTGTGTGTGTCTGTGTCTTTGCTCTATGTCTGCAGAAGAAGCACTGAAACCCTAAATGTGTCGTGTCACTGTAAATCAATATGGCATGGTATTTGGCATACTTTATAATGACTTACACTACCGTTCAAAAGTCTGAGATCAGTAATACATATTTTTTTAAAATAAATTCATGCATTTATTCAGCCAGAATTCTTTCCATTGGTCACCAAATTAGAATGTAAGGAGCAGACTGACGTAATAATACCGAAAATTCAGCTCTGCATCACAAGAATAAGTTACATTTTTAAATTAAAACTTTTATTTTTGTTATTTTAATTGTAATAATATTTCACAGTACTACTGTTGTTACTGTATTTTTGGTCAAATAAATGCAGACTCTGTAAAACTTTAGAAAAACTTTAGAGATTTAGAAAACTAAATCTTAGCAACCCCAAACCTTTGAATGTTATGGAATTTTGGACAAAAAAATACTTGATGTTTATTAAAAAAAAAATTCTTGTACACACTAAGACAGGGGACATACATAAGAAAAAGTATAAAACTAAATATTCCAGAATCACTCTGAACAAGAGTGTGAATTCTCGTCTCTCAGTTCTGTGTGTATGTGTGATTGAAGTATTTAGCTGCTAAGGGCTTTTCCACTCAGCCAAGTTTGGATTTGCCGAGTTGCCAAATAAATCCATAATTTTTGCTTCCCAGTGGAAAGTGCTCAGCATGGGGAGGTGAAGTGAAAGACGTTAAAGCCCATGTTGCAGGTTAACCCTCAATGTCGATTAATGGGTACATAAATCACTCAAGATATGTATATCATTTTTAAAATGTCTCACAAATGGTCTTAAAGACCAGTTTTTTACGTTTTTGGTATTAATGTTTGTTTTTTTAAGCAATTCGGTGATGACATCACGTTGGGGAGAAGTGGAGGAAAGGTAGCCTCAGCCTAGTATGATGCCTCGTTCCAGGCAATCCGTAACCCGTGTTTTTCCAACCTTAATCCTGTGAAAGTGCACTGGAACGGCAGTCAAACCCATGACTTCCCACCCGTGAACTCGTACTAGATCGATGTACTCCGAGTTCCAACGTCACACAGCACGCGAAACAATAATAGCAGACCCTACGGATAATACTTCCTACGGATGCAGTGTTTATGCAAGTGGTACACATTGAAAAAACGATTTTAGGACAATGTAACGTTGCAATAAAATTTATAATCTAGCTACATTTCCTTGCGCTCAAAGATTGGCGTAACTTGCCTGGAACGGTACAAAGTCGTTAGTCGTGGTTTGAAATAGTGACTTACAAGTAGGGATGCACCGAATATTCGGCCACCGAAAATTTTCGGGCGAAAATGGCCAAAAAGTGCATTTTCGGTTTTCGGCCGAAACACTTTTATTACCGAAACAACACGGCCGAAATGTTATGATGACGCAAACAGAAACCGCGACCTGCACGTGCACCTGCATAGCGCAGACCACGAGATCCCCGCGTCATTCACTTCACACCAGTGGGTCTTAATAGAGAACATTCTCTCTCTTCTTATTCCTTTATTCGCAGCACTAAAGCGTCTCCTAACAAAGAGATTGAGACGGACCACGAAGTGAAAACAAAGAAAAGTACAGTCTTATAGAGTCTGTTAGCACACGTCTCACTGAGATCTTTTCGGATCCTCCGCACTTCATCGCGAATGTGCTTGATCCGTGTTATAAAGACCATTACTTGGACGCGGAAATATGGCAGAGCACACGAGAAATGCTCCAGGCCGCGCTGGATGCGGAGAACCCGCGTGGAGACGGAGAAGCGCCAAGCGCAGGAGACTGAGATCAGAGCGCAAAAAAAAAAAGACTCGTCTCTGCATATATAATACACACACATATACATATACATGCATAATATCAGATTGTAGCCATATTTCTGCTAGATTTTTGGATAGATTTCTGCTTTAATTTGATAAAAATGTTTATTTATGCCCTGGCCCTATTTAAATACACTCTCTCAAATATTTCTCAAATGTCAGGCAGATGACAAGCTCAACTGCTCAACAGCTAGATGGTTATCTGTCTGAAGTCCCCATCCCCAGAAGTGATAACAGTCTTGCCTACTGGAGAAGTAATGCACTTTCTAGTACTACAGAGAAAAATTTCAAATGCTCTTCACCTAAATGCACTTTTTATGAGAGAACAGTTAATTTTAAAACCTTTCTGCAGGCCAGTAGGCCTGTACATTATTATTTAATATACAGATGAGTGGGATTAAATTTTAGTTTGAATTTTATTTTATACTGTGCATTGTTGCAATGTGCTTAATAAATATTTGCATAATTTGTAATTATGCATTTTTATGTTTTTTTTATAATTTATGTAATTGTAATTATCTTTGAAACTTTAATAGTAATTTATGCAATTGCAATGTTTTAATTTTAGTAAAGTTAGTACACGGTCATAGCAATAAATGCAATGGTACTAATAATTGGGATAATTTCTTTCGGTGTTTCGGTTTCGGTTTTCGGCCTTGGTTTTCTCTTTTCGGTTTTCGGTTTCGGCCAAGAATTTTCATTTCGGTGCATCCCTACTTACAAGCTCAAAAACCTGCCTGGAATGCAGCATCAGAACTATGGTGACTGACTGGGATGAGGAAGAGGTGGCAAGAGCCAACATGTATGATGGCCCGCAGCCGTATAATTTTGAACCAGCCAGACGTGAGAGGGCAAATGAGGAATTGCCAAGAACTGATGGCCGTCAAAGCCAATTAAATGCATGGTCCAAGGAGAATGAGTGGAGAGTTGGTGAAGTGTCCTGGTGAGTTGCTATCATTGATCAACGCAGCAATGAGCACTGGAGCTAGTCTACGAGCAGCTGTGCACAATAACGACACATATATATATTATTTTACTGTCATTGAATAGCACAGAGTGAAAAATTTATGTTTTCTTTATATCTAGTGGCAGTGATCATGACATTAGTTCAGATAAGTACCGGTAACCTTTGCCATAGTGTCGTAGTACTGGTAAACTTTTTCATTTTCATTTTCATCTAGAAATAGAAGGCATCATGCTAGCTATATGGGCGTTTCTAAGCGTTTATCTCTTCCTCCGGTGAAAATGTTGTGGCAAACGTAGCCACGTGTCTGTCGCTGTGTTTGGCAGGTGCTTGTGTGGGCGGTGCCGTCCCATGGAAACTGCGTTGGAAAGCTTGTGCTGTAGGGAAGTGATTGCGGTCTGTCTGTCTGTCTATATCTATGTATTTATCTATTTATCTATAATCTGCGCTATCTGAATACTCTCGTCTACTACTCGTCTCTCTAGTCACTCTCAATGCTCTCAAGGCGGGCTTTGGTAAATTCTCTCCCCAAGGGGACGTAATGCAATGCATTGTGGGGGAAAGGAGAATCGTTGCAAACCGCTGTAAGATAGTACCAACTTTTTTGTATTATATTCCGTTTTGTGAAACCCAACAACATAAAATACAATGGATAACAGTTTAAATGTTTATTACCAACAAGCAAATTGAACAAATTTGTTGAAAAATTAACCCTGCAACACACACTTGATCTGGGTGAGGTTCATGGGAACTCCAGAGGGGCAGAACTGTGGTGAACCTATGAAGCAAAGAAAGGCATCACACTGCACCACACGAAAACACAGAATAATTCTGTCACTGGAACAGAGCGACATTGTTCTGGAGAGCATCTCTGTGAAATCTCTCTATCCTTTCAGACACTACATATAAAAAGACAAGAAATTTCTGCAGCATCTGAGTGCTTTATAGAGCAATGAACAGTACCATATTTATAACAATGCTTTACTAATAAATGTTCCTGTTCATACATTGACTGACTCATCAGTGCATGTTATTCTTAGAAATTAAGCAAAATGTAATAATGTCTTCTACATTTTTGTTTTCTGCTTATATAACCCAAAATGCATAAGCAGGGAAAAAGTATACTCTTCCCCTTCAACCACCTCACTACATGTTTGATCCACCTAACAAATCCCAATGGATAAAATCCATTCCTAATCTCCAAATCCTATTCCTACTCTACAATTTCTCTCTACGAATAACCAAATTAATTAGGGAATCCCTCAGATTACAGAAGTGAAATGGTTTGTAAATGCTGTTTCATTTTCATATTGTCTAACCCAGTGGTTCCCAACCTTTTTCAACTCGCGGCCCACACAACCACACACATATGTTTGTGCGGCCCACTTCAAAAAAATTAACTGACCCCGCTATTGTTGGGTTAATAACCTAGTTCTCAGAAGCTAGATTGTTAACTGTATTTAATGCATGAAATAGGGCTGTGCGATATGAAAAAAAAAAAGACAAAAAAACGCGATTTCATTGATCAATTTTGCGATTGTGACACACACCGATATGCTTTTACAGTCATAAATGCATTCAGGATTAATTTGAAACATACTTCCAAAAGAAAACCAATTAGAGCTTTATCAAAAAGTTGTAACGTCTCTAGAATAGACATAAGTCAAAATTATCACTATAGTAAAGATGTAACAAAATGTATAGAGGGACTTTTTTTTTTTTTTGCCATGCATTGTTCATAGAGCTCATTAATTGTAGCGGTGCCTCAGGTGTTTGCAGTGTATACAGAAATCAAGATTTAGAAATCAAATCAAATCGTGATTTTATGACAATTTTGTTTAATCGGACAGCCCTAGAATGGACTGGAAATGAACAGAAAATAATTGGCGGCCCACCTCCAATACCACCGCGACCCACTAGGGGGCCGCGGACCACAGGTTGAAAACCACTGGTCAAACCAAAGCAAACTACTACAAAATGCAGCGACTGTCCAAGCCTCCACAATGATCTAATCTCTCATGTGTGGTCAATGATTAAGAGGCTGAAGACACATGGCTCAGATGAAAGGAAAGATCATATGACTGACACCAGAGTCCTGCTATGAGCACATTTAATTCATGATACCTGACACCTGTCACACACCTGGACTCATTTTGTGTGTTTTTGCCCCTGTGACCCAGTTTCTGTCTTCCGTGTCTGGTTTGATTAGTTTCCAGGTGTGTCTCTTCATTTCCCCATGTGTTCCATGTCCCTGTTAATTTAGTCATGCCATCCACCTGTGTTTCCCCAATTATCCCTTCTACTTAAGCCTTGTCCTTTCTGTTCTGTTTTGTCGGGTCTACTCATTACTAGTTGCTTGTCCACTTGTTACCTGTTACTTGCCACTTGTTACCTGTTACTTGCCACTTGCTACCTGTTACTTGCCACTTGCCACTTGCCACCTGTTATCTGCTACTTACCTTGCCTATGTTTTATTTAATAAATCCTTGTTTCGTTTATCCCTCGGCTCCGTGTTCCTTCCAGCAGCGGAAGCCGTGACAGAAGACCCGACCTAAAAAGTTATAAACTGCGTGTTTTCCCTCCGTTTTGTTTTCCTTTTTTTCACTGTCTTTTTCTTCCAGCAGCTGTGTCATGGATCCCCTCTATCGCCCCGAATACCTCCTCCTCCTGCTGGAGCAGGAGGGACTGTCTCTCGAGGACCATACCAGACGGTTTCTCTGGCTAGCTAATGCCACCAGCTACCCGGACCACGCGCCCGAAGATGGTCCTCGGGAGGATTTCGCCGCCTTTATAGAGTGGAATCTGGTGAGAAATGGGTCACCTCTCACGGTCGGCCCAATGGAGGATCTCGCCAGGTCCACTCTGGACCCAGAGCCCAGCCTACAATCTCCCCACGGTACGAGGCATAAGCCCGAGCCCACCGATGACGGAGAGCCAGAGAGCAACCCGTCAGACCAGGTGCGAGAGCCGGCGACACTGCCCACCACGAGGGAGCAAAATGTGGAGCGCCAAATGGGTCAAAATGAGGGGGTTTCCAATTCACCTATGCCAGATCCTCTGTTAAGCCCAGGAAGGGCTCCTGATCTTCCGTTAAGCCCAGGACGGGCTCCTGATCCTCCTGTAAGCCCAGGACGGGCTCCTGATCCTCTGTTAAGCCCAGGACGGGCTCCTGTTCCCCCGTTAAGCCCAGGACGGGCTCCTGTTCCCCCGTTAAGCCCAGGACGGGCTCCTGTTCCCCCGTTAAGCCCAGGACGGGCTCCTGATCCTCTGTTAAGCCCAGGACGGGCTCCTGATCCCCCGTTAAGCCGAGGACGGGCTCCTGAACCCCCGTTAAGCCGAGGACGGGCTCCTGAACCCCCGTTAAGCCGAGGACGGGCTCCTGAACCCCCGTTAAGCCGAGGACGGGCTCCTGAACCCCCGTTAAGCCCAGGACTGGCTCCTGATCCTCCGTTAAGCCCAGGACGGGCTCCTGATCCTCCGTTAAGCCCAGGAAGGGCTCCAGTCCCAGAGCTTACTCCAATGCCTGCTCCTCCAAAATTCCCACCCACTCCTGCCTCGTCCTCCGCTGTCGTCTGGCTGCCCCTCTGCTCGCCCTCAGCCTACCATCATTGTGGTGCGAGCTCAGCGGGACCGCCATCCTCCAGCGACGCCCTGGTCGGCGTCTCCCTCACCTCCGCCTCCAGCCTCTGAGGCCTGGACTCCGCCTCGGCCCGTTGACCCGTCGGCTCCACCATGGCTCCTAGCTCCTTCCTCTCCGCCGTGGCCCGGCAGTCCGCAGGCTCTGCCTGGCTCCCTCGTCCCTCCGGCTCCGCCTTGGTCTGGCGTCGTCCTTCCTATGCCTCGGGACTCCACTCCTCCGGCTTCGCCCCGTCCCTCCGGCTCCGTCAGGCTCCTTCATCCCCTCGGCTACACCTCAGTCCTCGGTCACTCTGGCCTCACCGCGGCCTTCCGGATCCACATCGCCGCGTCAGTCACCAGAGCCATCAGTTCCGCCTAGGACCTCCGGCTCCTCCCCGTCACCCTGGCTCTCCGTCTCCGCCTCGGGCTCCTCCTCCACTTGCTCCGTGGCCGTGGGTCGAGTCCCTGGAGTCGGTGACCATTCCTCCTCCATGGCTCCTTCCACCGTCGGCCCCACCTTGGGCCGTTATGGCTGTGGCCTGGGTCCTGCTGGGTACCTCCTGCTTCAGATCCTTCCTGTCTCCTCCCTGGCTCCTCCTCCGTCATCTCCTCCCTGGCTCCTTCCTCTGTGGTCCCTGTCTGCTGGCCTCCCTTTGTTGTTTCTACGGTGCGAGGACGCACCTACCGGGAGGGGGGAGTACTGTCACACACCTGGACTCATTTTGTGTGTTTTTGCCCCTGTGACCCAGTTTCTGTCTTCCGTGTCTGGTTTGATTAGTTTCCAGGTGTGTCTCTTCATTTCCCCATGTGTTCCATGTCCCTGTTAATTTAGTCATGCCATCCACCTGTGTTTCCCCAATTATCCCTTCTACTTAAGCCTTGTCCTTTCTGTTCTGTTTTGCCGGGTCTACTCATTACTAGTTGCTTGTCCATTTGTTACTTGTCACTTGCCACTTGTTACCTGTTACTTGCCACTTGCCACCTGTTATCTGCTACTTACCTTGCCTATGTTTTATTTAATAAATCCTTGTTTCGTTTATCCCTCGGCTCCGTGTTCCTTCCAGCAGCGTAAGCCGTGACAACACCACTGCAGGAGTCCAAAACCAACATCAAGACAAGCTATTCTCACTCTCACCCCGTAGAAAATTTACACACTTGCCCACACCCTAAAACTCCCAGTGTATGACATCATGAGATCATAAACACTAGATTCATGCATTTAACAGGACAGAGTGTTTGAAGCCAATTGCACATTACAAGACTGAAGCTTTTCACCCTTTTTATGTTCCAACTTTCTACAGAGCTCTTAAAGGGGCATGGGAGGAAAAATTATATTTCAATGCTTTTGCATTCTCTTAACAAAAGTTCCTCTGGAAAGAACATAAATGTTTTTGAGAGGGAACGCAACGTTTTTTGGGGGAATGCAACACTTTTTCATGTGTATGCAAAGCTTTTCTGGGAATGCAATTACTGATGCAAGAGAACGCAAATGTTTTTTGAGTGAATACAAAGTTTCTTGGGGGACTGTAAGTGAATGCAAAAGTTTCTCAGGGCAACACAATACTGTTGCGCAGTGAACAAATGTTTTGTGAGTTAACGTAAAGTTTCTCGGGGGAAGGCAATAATTTTGCGAGAGAACTCAAATTCTTCCTCCCATTTCATAATTTTTTCATCACCCTTAAGTGGCTCCAAAAATGTCAAACTACCAACAACACTTCATATGTGCATCAGGACATAATTTCCAGATGATAGCTGTAAACAGGAAGAAAGTGATCTTGTAATCGCACCTGTTTTGTGTGAGTGTGTGCGGGTTCTGACCTGAGGACAACAGGCTTCCGCTGCTGCCGCTGATGATTTTGCCTTTGCTGCCCATGTTGGCCAGTTTGGAGGTCTTGAGGGTTCCTGTTTCTGTCAGGTCTATGGCTATCTCATTCAGACTGCGTGCTGCGTGGATCTTACTCTGAGAAACAGAGACAGAGAGAGTGAATGTGCTTGCCAGCTGTGTTGAGTGTGTCAGAATTTTCCAAGAGAAGAACATTCCGCAGCTTTTAAAAGTGTAACAGAATCCTTGAGCAAAATCATAGACAGATAGTTATAAGTGTGTTTGTGTGTAAGTGTATGTGGCTCTGAGAATTGCAGAGAGATGGTTGTCTAGATGGTGAAATGGTTAGAGGTAGACCACAGAAACACACAGGAAGGTTGATGTAGTAAGAACAAGGTTATTAACCAAACACACATACACTTTGATAAAAGAAAAAGTTTGGAGACAGTTCAAAAATCACAAACACACACTCACTTTGCTCTGTTTGCGGTCCAGGTAGAACTGGTGTTGGCTGATGGCCATGGCCCAGATGGATTTGATGAGGGTGGGACAGGCGTACCAGGTGTGCACGGCGATGCCACTGTGACCAAACGTCCTCCGCGTTACCGACGCCCTGCAGTTGGATTGAACACAAAACAACTTTATATTTACTGAATTTTATGACATTGTCAGTGCAGAAACAGATGCCAAAATGTGTATTATTGCCCAAACACATTAAAAACACTTTGTGTTTCTCATTTCAACAAACACAGTCAAAAAACATTAGCTCCTCTAAATTGGATGAACCACGACCAAAGCTACATAAAAACTGCCAATAAACAGACCTGTGACCATTTTGTGTTGCTTGGCTAGTTAAGCTTATGCTAAAATTAAGCCTAAAATTTTAACAGATCTTTTTGCAAATTGAAATCTTCAAAATTACAAATATCTTCCAAACACTTTAAACACTACCATCCAAAAGTTTGGGATCAGTAAGATTTTTTTTATGTTTTTGTGTTAAATATTATGTTAAATATTCCTGTGATACAAAGCTAAATTTTCAGCAGCCATTACTCCAGTCTTCAGTTTTACAATCCTTCAAAATCCTTTTAATATGCTGATTTGCTATTAATATTTATTATAACCATCAATCTTGAAACTAGTGGTGCTGTTTAATATTTTTGTCAAAACAGTGATGCAGTTTTGTCAAGTAGTGCAATAGCATCCGAGAATACCATCCAAACTTTTGATCGATGGCGATTTTGGCCGATTGACTTCGATACTACCAGAGATGAATGATAAAAACTCACAAAAATGCATTTCATTTCTACTGTCTGCCATATTATTAGCCACCAGTATATTATATATATTATGTGGGAGATTTGAAATGTGAACTGGTGTTAGCACATAATACTCCCAACAGCTTTGCAATGTATCGGCTTAACATACCACACACAGCACAGCCCACAAACACACACACACCATTTACACTGTGGTCAAACCCAGCACACGTGTGTGTCTGTGTCCTGTGATGGGTTTTATAAAAACCTCCAGGCCCCTCCACTAGAACAAAGATAAACAACAGACCCTTGTGTTCTGACTCTTATCAGAACTATATTAGTGTATGTGTGCGTGTCGCATTGTGTTTATCTGAATGACATTGAAATTAACAAGGAGGAAAATACATTATAGTCCCTCATGCTGCAAAATAAACAGATTATTTCATCTTCCTTAACTGTTTTGCTCTCTTTCATGTCTTATTTCCCCAGCCTCCAGCATTTCTGTGAACTCCCTCTGTGTTCTCCTCGATTCTGGGCTGTCGTGGTGGTTGTTTGAACAGTGTGAATGAGGCGGTTTATCTGTCAGCATCTGAGGCAGCATGTGCTGCTGCTTTTGGCAGTGTCTTCTCTCCTAAAGAGACTATCCAGCCCTCGGCACACACTGATGATGTCATAAGGGCCTGATTAAACCCTAAACACATCCTAATATCAAAAGAGAGAGGGTAAGAACAAACTGAAGATATGAAACAATCCCAGTTTTGACAGAACGAGAGAGAGAAGCAGAAAAAAGGAGATTAACTCATTCTCTACTGACAGACAGAGAAAACGAGGAGGGTATGTTTTTGCTCATTTGTTCCACTTGTACTTCTACGCTGTTCTCCACAGGACACAGGAAGTCACAGATTTCAATCCAATAACAAACAGCTTAGCTCAGTGAACACTTGTGGGCAGAATCCAACCAGAAGTAACTTAGAACATTTACCTACAAAAATTCTCTTTATGAACAGGAGGACACAAAATGGGTTTTCCTATCAAAGTCTGATATATTTTCAAGATTAAACATGAACAAAAGATGCATGTGTAGATGCTATATAACGATGTTCCTCCATTTAAATAGTACCAAAACAGCGTCATAATCTACCCTTTTTTACTCTTGTTGCTAGTAATAATCCAATGTATAGCTCAGAACATCATCCCTCCTAACTAATTCAAATGATTCCCACACTGGGATCCAAAAGAATCAAAGGTAAAACATACACGCTGAGATCTTTCAAACTTTTCATGAGATCTAAACAAACCCTTGCTGGGTTGGAGTGAAAGTGGTACCCACAACATGTCCCGTCAGTGTATTTGACACACTGTATGTAAGCCTACATAATCCATGACCTGTGTGTGTGAGCGGACACGTGTAGGCTGTAATTTAGATTTACCTTCTTGGGTCATGGACTTCCACTGAGAACTTCTTCTCCCTGAAGTACAGGTTCTCCAGCTGTCTCCATTGGAACACCTGCAGAGATGAGAGAACGTTTTTACAACATTCCCAAAATCTTAATCAAACAATCCACGGATGGTGCTCCAACGTCTTCAGACTGTAAACTCCTTCCAGATCAGAAAACTAATGGAAAAGGCATTAAAATAAAATCCAGAAGGCAAGACCTAGCCAAGATATTCAAATTTCCTGTGCAAAAATTTCTTGTGCTTATGGTGAGTGTGAGTCTGTAAAATCCTCCTTAAGCACAGGGGAACAATGAGTCCTCCTTAGTATATGTGTAGAAAGAGAGACTGTTTGGATCAAGAGATGGAGAGTGAGCGAGCAAGCAAGAGTGGGAAGAGTCAGCCCCCTTCCAAGCCTCTCCTCCCTCAGGAACACACACTTCCTGTGTAGGCGGGATTTGTGGAAAGTTCAGAGTCATGTGTTTGTGTGTGTGCTATAGTAACCCCTCAAAACCCAGTGCAACAGCTTTGTTAAATTGCTCCACCTCTTTTCCTTTCATTCACTCAAGAAACCAGGTTCTGGTTCTCATTTCACGCCATCACACACTCACACAGCTGTCTGCAAATCACACACTGGACTCCTGGAGCCATCAGCTGCACAGACACAAAGAAAATGCAACACAAATAGAGAGTGGCGGAAAAAGTGGTATGAATATGGAAAAAAGAAAAATAAAGGAAAAGAGGAATGAAAAAATGATGGAAGAGAATGGAGAGGGGAGGGGGCTGGCTTGAAGAGCTCAAGAATTTTAAGAGCATGGGAAAACAATGGACAGATGAAGGAAGAGGGGAGGGAAGGAACATAGTTACACACACACAACTATTTCCACATATATCACTAGGACTGGGAATTTAGAACTGGTTCCATTTTTAAAAATCTACTGGAACCAAATGATTTTCACAACATTAGGTTCTAAAAACGGTCCTTAAACATCTGCAACATTCCACTGATGCCGATAAAATACTGTATTAAAATAGTCTTCCTGCAATTCAACTGAATGAGAGAAAAAGTCCAGTTGCTGCTAAATAATTTTAAAAGATTCATTAAGAATACAGATTTATGAACTATAATTTGTGAATGAATGACACTTTTTGAGAAAGTTCTTTAAATAATCATATGAATCAGTCTCAGGATTGTTATTGGTTTAAACTGGTCTAATGATACATACCAGTTTTGTTATTATAAAAAATAAGGTAATAGGTAATTAATCTCTCTTGGTATTTAAAATATTAATTAATAGCATAATAGTACATAAATAATACTAAAATAATATTGATACATATTAACATTAAATAACACATTTTTATAGTAATTACAACATTAAATAACATTCAAATATGTTACCAAAAATAGGATTGTTTTGTTTAGTACAATGTTCTTCAAAAGTTCTAAACGAAATTGGTAATTCAATTCAAATTTATCTGTAAAGCACTTCAAAACTACAGAGTATACCAAAGTTCTGTACTATAAAAAGAACTAATTCAGATTAAATAGAGGAACACTAAACTGGAATATTTTAAATACTTCTGATTTCCATCCCAAAATATCATAGACATAGTGCAACTGAAAAACACAGAGATGTTGAGGAAGTGAATGTTTCCTGGTGTTTATAAGATACTTTGATGGTCTCATGGGACCAAGACCAAACTTGACCCTCAGCACTTTCAAAACAACTTTCATTATGGAGATACAAATCTCTCTCTCCTTAAGAAAGCGGGAGGGAGAGGAAAAAGACAGTGAGGGAGGCTGCAATGTTCCATGTTATAATAGCCAATGAGGCATGGAGCATTAACCACACCAGAGTATTTTGGGCACAGTGAGGTGGAACTGGGGACTTCAACTATTGTTCTGGATTGAGACAATCTCAGCTGAAAGGGTGTGTGATTTTGAGGCTTTCAGTCACGAGAGGCTGTAAGAAAAGAGAAAAGACATTTCAAAGGGGGGCCATGTGCCCAGTGATGTGATGAATCCTGGTTAGTTCTAGCACATATTTCACTGACAGCTGAACCGTGTTACAGTCCTCAAGTTGTTTGGTTATTTAGATCTCTGGAAACAGGGTTAACTCATGTTCTGGACTTTAAATGAATGCTCACAGCCATGGTAACGGGGTCCAGAGATTGGCTATGCCTATTTCTGAAAACCCCACCTCAGTTCTGATGGAGTTGATTCCAGTAAAGTCTGATGTTAGCATGCAGTCAAACGAAAAACTCAGAAACAAAAGCATGCAAACAAAACACACACAAATGCTGAGACAAAACACACACAAATGCTATTCTTAATCAGATGGTACCATTTTCCTTAATACTTTTCAATAAAATATATGTACAATACCATTCAAAACTTTGGGGTATGATTTTTTTTTTTTTTTTTTTTAAGAAATCTATACTGTTATTTAGTAAGTATTCAATAAATTGATCGAAGTGGCAGTAAAGACATTTGCAATGTTATAAAATATTTCTATTTCGAATAAAGGCTGTTCTTTTGAGCTTTCTATTCAGCAAAAAAAAAAAAAAAAAAAAAAAAATGTGTTCAATGCATTCTGAAACCAATGCAAAAGCTAACCACTTATTGAAACATAATTCTATCTAGAGTTCAAGCACAGAGCTAAGGATCACTAAAAACTAAGATGCCCTCGACTAAAGATATTTCTGGTCGACTAGTAGTCACTCATTTTAAGCATTAGTCAACTAATTGCATGCTTATTAATAAACCATTTAAATCATGACAATGAGATTTTAACTGCCTACAGTCTAATAAGCACTCAAGTACACGCACAAAACTTGCTACAGCACACTGGCAAAAGTAATGATCATGAATGTGTCAGGGAAAAACAGTAAAATTAATATGCATCAACATTTTAATAATCTATTGATAAACTAGTGTTTGATACTGACTTGTCATCTCCACAGTAGTAGATGCGCCTACATGCAAGTTTCATACGTATTACATAATATGAGAATATTTGCTTTTTCAGATTTGTATTGTTTATTTGAAAGTAGACATTTCACTCTCTATAGATATATTTTTCATGTCTGTAAGGCAAGTATACACTGAGTTTCGCGCTCAAGTTCACAGAGGCCAAAACGGCAGAAAGCGCATCGTGTTTGATTACATTATTTTACAAAGCTCAATGTATTGTTGTTATTGTGATTGCACACAAATAAAAACAGAGGCTTTACAGATTCATATTTTTCTTGGTTAGCATTAGATTGAGCGACCATGTAAAGTTGCTACTACTTACATTTTTCAGATGATAAGCCATATTTGAGGTCGATAAATGATGCAAGCGTTTGGATGTACTGTATTACCACAAAATCCAGCTGTTAATGACCTGCCCGTCACGGACTGCATGACCTCACCACTTCCTGTGAATTTCTTTTTCCGTAACAAAGCGACTAACAAAATTTTGGTCAACCAAGCCTCTTCTCGCAGACTAAAGATTAGTCAACTATTAGGGGCTGCTCTCCTAAAAACCAAAACAATTATCCAGAAAGTTCCAATATAAGGGTGAGTCTCAGTGTAAATGTCATAGGAGTTTCATCACTTTGACTCACATTCACTGGAGTTACTTTTATTATAACGTACAACGCCCATGCTGCAGTCTGTCTGTACGTAGAATATTACAACAAGCCCCCACCCCTCTCTCTCTCTCAAAAGACACTCAGAAACACTCAGGAAGACTGTGCGTGTGTGGCATGGTATTCACTAAGCCGGAGCTATAACGAGTGCTTATGAGAAAAAACAGGAAATTGGAAAGGTCAAAGGTCACTAGCAGCAGACAGGATGAAAACAATCACTGGTGACTAAAGGGTTGCAATACCATGATTCATAAGTACAATGTCACATCTGGCTAGAAGGGCAGCTATACACTTCTTAGATTTGCTGTGCTGTTCATGTTTTACAAGACAAGAATCTTTCAGTTAGTGGAGCTAATGAGCTGATCCAAACCATTCAGATACAGCCACACACATGCCAGTTTTTGAGGAATGGTCCCGGATTCGTCAGATGCACTAATGTTTCCAGTATGTTTTGTGTTGTCAGGGCGATTCTGCAACTCTGCGTGTGTCTGCTGCTGGGTTTCCTGTTGCGGGTTTTGGAGTCAGCGAGGCTGCTGGAGGGAGTTTAGGTAGAGAACAATAGCTCTTGAGAAACAGACACACCCCAATTCAAGATGAAACCATAAATGTACTCGTCATACCTCTGTGAAACTTTTTTAATTAGTTGGAAACTAACTCACAGAGTCTGCAACTTTTAGTGTGTGGCATATTTAACTGTATATCCCGCGGTCTCTCACACACACTTCCTAGAGATGGAGAACAGCCGCAAACCATTAGCGCATGTGAGCTTATCATCAAAACATTAAAACGTGCATATGTGATGAAGGCAAACTGTGTAGTGAGAACATTAGTGGCAATGACCCATCTGAAATGCAGATCAGTGGAAAGTTGCAGTCTGGCATTTGAACATAGGGCTAGATGTCTGATTGTTCTCTGTGATTAAAGTAATAGTTCGCACAAGACTGAACATATTGTCATTATTTACTCACTTTGATGTTATTTCATTTCAAACCTGTAGGACTTTCTTTCTTCTGTGGAACATAAAAGAAGATTTTCCCTATGCAATGGAAGTCAATAGGGTCCAATATTGTTGTGATTTGCACTGTATCAACAAAAACACTTAACTCTGTTGTGTTCTACAGTACAAAAATAAGTATTCCAGGTTTGGATCATCAGGGTGAGTAAATGATGATGTTGAGTTTTGGTTGAACTATCCCTTTAAATTTTCATCCAGGTTTAGTTGGATTTGTCAGTAAAACTATAATTTTGTTTAGTTTGCATCTGTGGCATTTTTGCAGACGCGTTAGTTCTTCTCGCTGGTTTCTTTTCCCTCCTTTCTGAGCTGCTCTCTGCTCTGTTGTTTCATTTCAACTTTCGATTTGTGTAACAGATCCTTCTCTGTAAATAGGCCTGAGTTTGGCTTTGTGCTTGGCTGGACTTTCTGCTTTGAACACTATTTTTAGCTTGCGGTTTTGGGAAAGGTTTTTCTGTTCCTCACCACAGGCTGAAGTTTTTGCCTGTCCTTTGGAGAGAACTTAAATACGAGTGTGTGCTGTGAAAATAGAAAACACAACTGAAGTAAAGTCATTCCCAACAGAAAGCGTTTCTTCTGATTGAGACGGATTTGTAGCATTTCAGTTGCCTGGTGTCCCTGATCATCTGTCTGGAGGTTTGACAGTCTCTGTCTAAAGTTACAAAAAACGCTATGGGGTCAGACCGCCAGAGGTCATGACCTATCTGAAGTCAATACACCCAAGTGTCAGACGGTCAGATTTCTCTTGGTTGACGTCATGAGGTTAAGCAAAGGTGACCAGGTGATGAACACATATTCATATTCATACACATGCACAAACACATAACTGAAGAAACTCATGCAAAGTATCAAAACAAAGCATAAGGGAAATTGCTTACAACCCTTGTATATGTATATCCATTTGAGTTTTAAAGGAGAAGTAGGATTTTTTTTCCCTCCTTAATGAAGAAACAAAGAGCTTTTCTTAAAAAGCTACATTTTAAGTAGTGACTATGGTTCTGGGTGGTTGCCTAAGTCAAAAAACTAGTTTGTCCATTTTATCGTCTGACAAGTAAGTCTGATCACTTAGAAAAGTAGTGGCACACCTCTCCTCAACAAGTGTCATAATTTAAGGTCTTGATCATGTCTTTAGCACAAATGGTGTGGGGCGAATTATGCCAAGCACTACTAATTACCATCAGGGGGGTACAACTATTACGGGATGACCAAGATGAAGAGATGTGCAGGGAGGACAAACAGAAGTCAAACTATAGTAAGTCCACAGAGGATAGGCAGTCTTACCTTTCTTGGTTTGACTTTGTCCTGGTAGTCATATTGAAAAATTCCTTTATAACTCAAACCCAGCCACCACGGGATTCCCTGCTTATCCTGAGAAAGAGAAAGAGTGAGAAAAAGAGAGCATTAATGCACACACACACAAAGCGATAAGAAAAGAAGTGTCAGCTCATGGTTGATGACACAGAACGATTATCTTAAACACACTGAGTCTTCAAGAGCGATACTATAGGTCGTGAGAATGTGTGTGTGTGGACTGACGGCTGTGATTATAAATTTTTCCTCAGAGCACACAGACCCACCTTAACAGCGTAATAATGCACTCCATATGTGGGTAACGACTCCACTATACTCATATAACTGTGAGAGAGAAGAAATAAAAAATCACTGACAGTATGTTATGAATTTTACATATGCAGACAATTTACAATAGCAGTACACATGGGAGTGGATCTCAAAAGTAGTCACTAGCTGCGTTTACATGGACACTACTAATCCGATCGTAATAGGACTAGAAGCACAATCAGAATAAAAAAGTCATAAATGTAAACACGTCAATCGGATTGAATTGGCCAGATCCATCAAAAATTTTGATTGGATTGTAAGGGGTGGATAATCCCTTTTGTAATCCGAGCGAGAGGACATGTAAACACTTGATCGGATTGAAAACCGAAACAGGAAATTACTGCGCATGTGCAGTGACGGAGAAATAGTGTAATGAAGTATGACGCACGGAACGAGCTGTTCTTCCGGATGACTTCCTAAAGTGTCATAAATAAGTGTCCTGTCATTATAAAACCCCTTTCACACAGGACCACGTTCCACCAGTCCTTGTTTAAGACTCTCATCAACAGACGACTAGGTTTGGGTGCGGGAAGGGACACTTTTACACCTTTTTTTAATTTTTAGTTTTTTTAAGTAACGTTAAGCAGCACAACAGATCATGTGCTGGTGGTCGCCTAATTAGGACCAGAAGTAGATAAATATCACGTGTGCTTTTTAAAACAGCATGCAACAGCAGCGGGAAACTGTATATTCATGCAGTGTGCGCATACGCATGTCAAAAGAGTAAATCTGATAAAAGAGTAAATCCGATCAGAAGCTTGTGACATGTAAACACGCATATCAACCCGGTCACTTTATTCAGCGTTCATGTAAACACTACGTTCGGATTCGTCAATCAGAATGAATTCAATCCGATGGAAGCAAAAAGTGTCCATGTAAACGCACCTACTGAGACTTGCAAAAACAAGCAAACAAAAAGTATTTGGATACTTTAGGCAGTTACATTTTCACACTTTTCAAGCAAAACATTTTCCTAAAAGACGATTTAGTACAAAACAAGTATAAAAGAACACATACTGTATTCAAAATTAAAGGTAGAGTTCACTCAAAAAAAACAAAAAAAACAAAATACTGCATTCTGTGGAACAAAAAAAAATGACAAAAAAGTCAACAGTGTAAAGCATCAAATCTCATTGGTTCTCACACGCCATGTGACCATATGTAATAATTTAGTTTGATGTTTGTGTTGCCAATGACTCCACTGATTCATAAAATGGACAAAAACTGTTAAAATATCTTATAATTTTTTTTGTGTACCACAAAAGTTACTATTTGGAATGACATGAGGGTGACCAAATGTCATTTTATTTTTGGGTGAACTATTCCTTTAAGAAAAAATGCTTTTCAATCAAACTTAGATAAACATTTTTGGTCATGAAATTATTCTTTACTTACTTGACGATAGCCTGGCCTCTGGACTGTCCGCTTAGCTTCTTATAGTGCTCAATGACCCGATCCTCACTACAAAACAACATACACACACACACACAGATTAGCGGCAAAAGATGACAATGCTCATGAGAATGTGACTGGACTGTCAACTTACTTCAATTTCACAGGAACACCAAACAGATAAGTGAAAGCTTACAGATGTACAGAGAAACAGCCAATAACACATATCACCATGAAGGAGATAAGCTCATTCTTAGAACAGGAAGTACAACGGCCTGCTCAATATGTGTGAGTGAGTATGTCTCAGAACGGCAGCATCTGTGAAACACTTCATTCCCATCAAATAATCGAGGAAAATTAGGTTAGAGAATTATTCTGGGGAATCCTTTCCCATGGTGCTCAGAGAACACAGAGCGGATACATCTCATTAATACCTCTCCATTATCAGCTGACAGCAGTGTGTATGTGTGTGTGTGTGTGTGTGTGTGTGTGTGTCTCACCAGTATGCGAGTGAAGGGTGCTCCTTCAGTGCTTGTGTAGGCAGTGCTGGCAGTTTCTTCAGGTCAGCCCTTGTAGCATCATTACTGTAAAAATAACACAAAATGCTCAGAAAAAGAAGTACCTAACAGAGCGAAAAATCAGTCAATCAGAATCCAGGAAAAGAAACAGAAGACACAGAATAATAATAATTGTGCAAATGATAATTTTTTCACATGACCAGTCTTCATCTTGGAAATGACAATCAGGGTATTCATGCATACAAAATGTGCACACTATATATAATGCATACTGCAAAAATTAAGGCAGTGTGGTAGTGCGGCCATTCTGAAAACAGAATGATGGAGGGGTTGAGAGGAAGATTGAGTAAAAAAAACAGTGACAGAATAAAGCTGGAAGGATGCACATGTGACAGATTTGTAGCCAAGATACTATGTGTAGAAAGAGTCTGTGTAAGTGTGTGTGAGAGATGGAGAGAGCCAGAGGTTAGTGTGTGTAATTTAACACTGTTTATCCTCTGCATTCCATTTCCTCCCCTCTGTCTCCGTTCCCAGGGTTCACACCCCCATATCTCTCTCTCTCTCTCTCTCTCTCTCTCTCTCTCTCCATCTCTTGAATCATGTGCATGTGCTTATGTGGGAAGGAGAGTTTGATATACGCCACAAATCGGATCTGCTTTAACTCTGCAATGACACACTGATAGAGACGTTGAAGACATGTGAGTGTAAAAGAGGTCACTGGAAGGTGATTCATTCATTCAAACCAGCCTCTTACCTCGTGAAGTCTCCTTTAGCTTCCTGCGGGAGAAAAAAAGACATATTTTAGTATCAATAGTTAGTGTTTGATGGTAGACGAGATCCTCTGATACACAGAACGGCGAATGTGTGTCTCAGTAGGGGATGTAGTCACGCCACCTGGACTGAATCCTCAAAAAGTTCAAACACGCATAACATACCTGATACTGCACCTGAATCATACATACACAGAGTCATAAAGGAAACCCATATTTCTCTAAAGTATTTCCCTTGTATGGATAACTTATAGTACAAAGGAAACATCCTGTTTTAGATTTAAAAATAAAGCACCCTTGCAGACTGAAATACTGTGGTGACCTGAATATGACTCTGAAACGCTTACACATTTGTATTTGAGATATATGAACTTTATTAAGGTTTATGAAGGTGCACAAAATTATGAACAGCCCCACATGATCTTACCTGTAAGGTATAGGAGGCCAGTTCAAATACCACCTCGCTGTCCACCTCTATGAGCTCCTGGAGACAGACAGAGAGAAAGAGACCCTTAAGTTCAGGATCACAGCAGACAGGACATCTCCATTAATCTGTCTCTTATCTTATCTCTCTCACTTTTAATCACCTGATCTGCTTACTTATCACTGAAGAGTCTATGCAAATCACTTCAGCTATTTCCTGTGTAATCAATAGCAGGACAAAGCCACATACACACACGTGTTTTAGGTGAGGGGGTTTTTGAAGTGTGTGAGGTCTTGATTACTTCAATGACAAAGTAAAATGGAGCGATTCATTACCTTTGCTTAACAAGAATTTCAGGAATGTCACACACATTCACACTCACTCACACACACACACACACACACACACACACACACACACACACACACACACACACACACACACAGTACTGGCATATATTGGAAAGCTGATGAGCTCATGGTAGGAATGTGCGGTATGTGACTAGTGTCACACACACACACACACACACACAAACACACATTTTTTAAATTTAAATTAGTGTTGGGTGATCTGGTCATTTTTCAAAACGTCTTATTGTCAGCCCTTGAGATCGACGATACACAATATTATTGTGCATGGGTGGAGAAAGAGAGAGACTCTTTGTTCTTGTCATAGCATAACTATTTGTTTTTTTAAAGATGCTTGCGAGAGAGCCTATGGAATCACCAATAATTGGAAAAATATACTTTCAAACATACTGATAAACTAACGTTAAATATAAAATACTGTATTTAAAACAGCTAGTTCATATATAGTCGGACAAAACTGTCATGTCATATTGGCACTTCTACGCACGGAAGTTATCAGTCTAAATGTTCTGCAAAATCAGTCAACGGTGAAAATCAATAGTAGATTTAATTTAAAGTCCAACAGTTTAACACTAATATTGGACATAAAACAAATTAAATATAAATTATTCAAAACAGGTAAGTTCATAAACTTCCTAACATAACTGTGGCATTAAAC
This sequence comes from Carassius carassius, assembly GCF_963082965.1. Taxonomy (NCBI): domain Eukaryota; kingdom Metazoa; phylum Chordata; class Actinopteri; order Cypriniformes; family Cyprinidae; genus Carassius; species Carassius carassius. The sequence continues at coordinate 30,212,549 of NC_081767.1, read as the reverse complement.
TCAGTTATTGAGGGCTCTTTAAAATATTGCACATATATAGGCCATTCAGATTTCTTGTTAAAGTGCAATGAAATTCCTTATATCTGCAGACGATGTACATCGTTGTACGTCTAGATATCTCTGGCTATCGTCAATACACAATACTATCGTCTGTCGGTACTTTTGTGAATCATAGTATGTATAATGTAATATATGTACAAATGTAATATATGTTAATATATGTGCTAGTGAAGAGCTTGCTATTCTGCACATTCTTACAGTACCATCAATGAATCAGCACTGCCATTATGTCATTTTCCAGAGAAATCTGTAACATGGAATTTATAAGGTGCTCCATAGTCAGGGGTGCGGAGGTCCGCTTGTGCGACCAAAATAAAAAATGTGTTATATAAATATGTTCTGACAGCGCATTTGCGTACCGACATGGTTGACAGCTGTTAATACTCAATTACCATAAACTGTACTATATAAGTTTTATTTTCAACCTGAAAGCATAAATCTAGTTTATCCCATGCCGTTTTCAAAGCACAATGCAAAACTGTGACATTCATCCACTGACGCTCTTTAATCAGCAGCAGTGCTAAATCCGGAAGCGCGTATACTTCTAATAAAAGCCTGCTGATTTTAAGTTTGAATATGATGAAAACGCTTTTATTTATTTCTTTTTAGATGCTTTTATCCAAAGCTACTCAAAATTGGGGAATACATAAAGCATAAAGCGATTCTTCTTAAAGAGGCAAACAAAGAAAGTAGTAGTAAATATTAGCATTTTATTTTTAAGTTTACTATAAAATAAATGTATTTGTATTTAATACTAGGACTGCCTTTTATTTTTAATAATATTATCACACACTATTATTTAGTTAATTTACTATAATTGTATAAAAAAACTAAATAAATAAAGTGCAATAATATTATAACTATTATTAATTCATTTTTTATAGTTATATTTAATGGGTCACGCTATATGCAGTGTGAGGACCAAGCCAAATCTCCAGGTTCTCATATGAGAACCAGGCTGAAAAAATTATGTGCACCCCTGTCCATAGTCATAGACGGAAGTAACAAATGGATGTATAGGGGTATTCGCTAATACTGCCCTCTAGTGATAGAACAGTGACAACTGTTTACCTTATAGATGCAGGACTTTGCATTGAGAAAGAACAACTCTATTGTGGCATTGTCCTTAAGGTAAGAGATGCTTTCTATGTAGAACCTGTAGAAGAAGAAAAAAAAGTACATCAAAATATGTCTAAAGTTTAAAAACATTACAGTATACACAATTTACAGATTAAGACAGCCAAACACGTTTTTTTAGTTGTGACTATGTGATTTAAAATTGTTCAGTATGAGTTACCATCCACTTTAGCAGGTTCATTTAGATAGTTTAAGAGAAACAATGTATTAAATACGCAGACTCAAAGACCAATCAGTAGAGGGCATCATAAACGCTATATCCTCTTGCTGTCTCCATCCCTCTCAAAACTCACAAAAAGAAAACCATTTCCATTCTGCAAGCTTCATTTAGCAGTCAGATTAGAGTTAGCGGGAACTACAACAACAAACAAACACATAAATAAGTAATTGTCTCAAAATCAGCATAAATAAATAAGCGTTCTCACATGGACTGTTACACAGACACACACATGCATAGACATATATGTTAAGATGTATGTAAACTGATAATATGACCTTGAACATACAGTGAGACATACAATGAACTTAAAATTAACCCTATGACGCATGATACACGAAGACACGTGCTTTAAATCCATGGCTGACTGTATAAATAAGTGAGAGAAATGAGAGTCAGAAAACGAGTGAAAATGAGAGAGATTAAAGTGATTAGAACTGTACTGACAGCTGGTTTAATTCAAAATGTGAGTGAGACAAAGCCTTACACGCATCAAAGACTTGAGCTCACTCCAATCAATAGCCCAATCACGAGCAGAAAGGACAACACACAAATGCACACCGATTCACACAGGACCTCATGCATGAATTAAAACCGGGCCTCTTCTCCAATTTAAACTGCACTGACGTGCAATAGCTTAGGGAAAAGAAATACAACTCTGCATGCCGCTATTAGAGCAAAATTTGCATGCATTTAAGTGTTTGTGTCTGTGTGACCCAGAAAAGCAAAGTGATGCAAGTGAAACTGAAAGAATGAAAAGCAATCCACACGTGTCCCAACAAATGGGTAAAATACTGGGCTATTTTAATGCTGAGCTTGACAGCAATAAACCAGCATCCACCCACAGCAAGCGTGGTGATGTATGACTGTGTGCTGAGTGTGACTTACACAGTAAAATACTGTGAGGAAGCACACAAATGTCCCCACTTAAACTCTCTTGCACACAGAGTCATAAAAACACACAAGCAATAAATATAAAGGCTGCTCTTTGTATTGGTCATATTTCGAAGCAGATGCAATTAAAATCTAAATGAATCAACCCTCCCAGCAGATATCTGCTCATACTCTGCAATTCTAAAACAGTCTGATTAATACTCTGCTGTTGCCATGGTGCTCAAATTGCTGGGGGTGTTAATGAGAGGAACAGTAGATTGTGATTGGCTGTTTTTCGGTAACTGCCAGTGAGCTTTAATGGTTAACTGACCCCACTAATTTGAAATAATAAACAAATACATACAAAACCCCAACACCAAAACACTCTGATCGAAGTGTTGAGAGTAATTCATGCTGGAAGTGTTAAGTTTTTTTTTTATATATATTCAGCTGGGATTTTCTGAAGTAACATTGACATTTATATTTTGTTCTCTCTCTGTGGTTGTGTATATATATATATATATATATATATATATATATATCTTTCTATCATGACAACTCTCTGAGGGATTGGCATGGTAATGTACATGACACTGTTAATGTATTTGGTCTTGGCAGAATAGATCTGCTACATCCTGATGCAGCAGAGCAAGTACCGAGACTTGCTACTGCCAATACATTCACAACATGCTGCTGTGAGCATGTAAGAATATTGCTGATGCAAATATATCATACATGAAATAACCCCAATAGCATACATGAATCACCTCGTAGCAGATCTATACAGGTGGATCTGGGGAAGGAGAAGGGTTTCTGAAGCAAGCTGCACTACTATGGCAAGCTGTAGTAATATATTTGAATGTTGAGCAGTGAGTTAATTTGCTACCAATACAGGAGAGAGCCAACCAGCTGTGCCATGTGATATTGATGGCATTACATCAGACTGAGTTAGACCTATTGGACTGCGTCATCAGCGTTCCATGCCAGAGCTCTGTATATATGTATCTAAATGACCCTGGACCACAAAACCAGTCTTAAGTGTAATTTTGAAAAGCTGACTAAATAAGATTCCCATTAATGTGTGGTTTATTAGGATTGTACAATATTTTGCTGAGATACAACTATTTGAAAATCTGAAATCTGAAGGTGCAAAAAAATTCAAAATAGAGAAAATCGCCTTTAAACGCACAGTATGGAATTTTTGGCCACCAGGGGTCATCAATCAAAATAATAACATAAGACGTACTTTGATGACGTCGGGAAAGAGTGTAGGCTCATGGGAGTTGTTGTTCATTGGAACACGCGCTCTGTCACTCCCCACATTCCTCACTCATTTTAACTGAGGCCGGCGACACACTGGATGCGTGGCGCAAGCGTCTCAGCTGCGTGGCGTGTCAGTTTTTAATTCGGCTCCCATGTTAATAGGTTAGAGCTTGCAGACTGCCTGCGTGAGACGCGTGTCCCAGGCGCGGCTCGAGCCGCGCGGAAAACGTGTGCATGCTAGAAATAGAACCGACGCCTATTTTTCACGCGACACGCACGCGTGTTGGAAGCGTTTCCAGGCAAAATATAATAGGAAAATATGTTTATATGTAAACATATTAATTCATGACATTTTGATGTTTGAAGTCTATAGGTTGACATAAATTCAGATATAAATGTAATTTAAAAAATAAATAAATAATTATCGATTTTCAAATATTGCACCTGTCAAACATCGTCTATTTTGCCGTCAATACTGTTGACGGTGTCCTTTATCAGTAGGCTTTATATTTATGTTCAACATGAAGTATAGATATTGTTGTCATGAAGACAAGAGCCTGGTCTGTCAGCGGTCTCCCTTCACCTACAGCAGCAGCAGCCTAGTATTTTGACAATCACGTCTTTTCGAACGGAGAGATATATGAATTATCAGACCCCTATCAAATCAATATTCCATCTAGCTAGTAGTAATATATGTATAAAACACAATATATATTAAAAATCTACTTTATCCAGCTAGATATAGAACACATGTAGATTTACATTATACTCTACATGAGAGCTAGTCCGTCTGCGTTTTACACAAGACATCATCGTTTCACAAAATATACGGATAGATATAGTTAGCTGAATGGATGCATACCTGTTTATTAGAATGCAAGCATCTCTCTGTAGTTTCAGCTTGTCACGAAGCTCTCTCTATCTTGGAAATGCAACTCCAATATTTACCCGTGTCTCGTTTCTTCTTCGTCCCAAAACCTTCTCAGGTCATTTATTTCACCCGTAGGTTTGCGCTTCACAGAACGTGCAGGCAAAGCATAATCATGATCCATAACTAAGTTATTGATTGAGGTATAAATACGAATATAAACAATATAAATATAATATATAATAGTCTCGATCAAGGCTAGCTACTACTTTTTCTTCTTCGTCTCGTCTTTGCTTCTGTTCACCTTTGTATTTGGCGGTTCCGCCGGAAGTTAGATAAACTAGAGGGGTCAAAGTTTATATGATGCCATAGACGGGCGACAAAACGGAAATAAAGAAACGTGTCGTGTCTTCTAATTAAACTATAATTTTCTCCGGATTTTAAAGTTCGTGGAAACTGTCGGGATAATGTAAGTACACAACAAAAAATATATATAACATAGATATAGTGATATCTGCTATTTTTAAAGCAGAAAAATTACATATTGTGCCTTTAAAGTTGTCCAAATGAATTCTTAGCTATGCATATTACTAATAAAAAATTAAGTTTTGATATATTTACAGTAGGAAATGTACAAAATATCTTCATTGAACATGATCTTTACTTAATATCTTAATGATTTTTGGCATAAAAGAAAAATCGATAATTTTGACCCATACAATGTTTAAAATTGTCTACATATATATATATATATATATATATATATATATATATATATATATAGTAATAATCAAAACTCCATAATCATCGGGAAGAAGGAGGCGGGAACCGGAGGACAATCAAAATAAAACTTTAATAATCAAAATAAAGCCCCTCGTGGACGACTGATGTGCACAAATAAAAACCAAAACATAAAATAAAGCCCAGGCCTGCTCCTCTCTCGTCCTTCACTGTCGTCACTCCTGTTTTATATCCTTCCATCTCCTCCGTGGGACTCAAGACCGGTGGGTTGAACAGGTGTCGTTCATTTCCCAATCACTCCACCGGCCTCGCTCGTTCCCACGTCCCTCGGCCCCGCCCCACTCGTCACATATATATATATATATATATATATATATATATATATATATATATATATACACATGTATACACACACACACACACACACACACACACACATATATATATATATATATACATGTATATACACACACACACACACATCTATATAAATATACATATATATATATATATATATATATTTTTAAACACTGTTTATCCTCTCTCTCTATATAGATATATATATAACTTCTAGATGTATGGTTTATTATATATTTTATTTTATATTAGTCATATTATTAATAATAACATTAGATATATGTATCAATCTATCTATATTTATAAACGTTCATTGTGGTTTTGTGGTGTTTTTGTTTTTGTGGTGCAGCTGTACTTACCTAACGCAGAAGTAAAGCACAATGGGTCCAGATTTCTTAGGAAACTCATGCTCCAGAACACGACGATCTAACTGCAACCAGCTGAAATGACCCCTGAAAACAAATCCCAAGAGAAATGACTGACAGCATCTGTAACAGCTACCGGAAATGCCTTGCAAAATCTTATTTTCTCATTCATAGCACCACATAATGTCATAAAACATAATGCGAAAAAAATGAGCCACAAGAGGGCTGTTTTATGTTTAAGAACATGTCATCATGTGCATTTTCATGCATAATTTAGCCAGTGATGACAAAAAGCACTCAGGAAAGTACTGCATTGATATTTGATTGCCCACAGATATATAATCTTTAAAAGGTAAATATAAATCCAAAAGTAGTTTGTAAGACCAAAATGCATTTGTTCATTTGCATGATGTCCTTGGCAAATGCAAACTGTTAACCTCTTGTAGGGAAGGATGTACAGCGGGGTGGATCAAAGGTCACCTTGACAACATTTCAAAATCTTTGGAAACTACAAATAAAACATTCCACCAAGCACACCAGCAATGAGAACAGACGGAATGCTTCTCTTGAGTGAGTGAGTGTGTGCCTTAAAGAAATCACACAAAGATACATCTAATGCTGTGTTCACACCAAACGCGGATAGAGCGTCAAATTCGCGTCTACCGCGTCTAGTTTGCCGCTTGAACATTTTGAGATCATTCGCTACATTCGCACGTGAAATTCGCTTCATTCGCGCATGAAATTAACTTCACAACAGACGCGAATTCGTGTCATGGGGGAGCTTCTGCCAGCTCAGTTCCCGCAGCATTTTCAACCGCCATTTTTATTCGGATAAGTTTCAAAATATTACTGTTATCGTGTCATGAAATGTAGTTTTAAGAGTATTTCAGGCGAGAATGTAGATGTTTTAAACTCAAATATGCGGTTTATTTATAAAGACAGCGTCTATTTAAAAAATGTGTTTCGCCGATTTCGGAGATGAGCTCCATGCGATCAGCGGGAGCTCCATCATCATGTATCCGCCGAGAGCAGCCTCACCTCGGCTAGACCTTCTGACATTTGCCGCTGGCTCTGATGTCTCTTTAGTGGTTCAAGTTAAAATATAATTCGTTTGGGGTAAAATGAAACGTTTCTTATCTTTGGCCTTTATTCAATTAATCTATTAATATGTTTTATATATATATATATATAGGTCCTTTTTATTCCTGTCTCTATAGAAATATAAACTTTTGTCATATAGCTCCGGTTGACTGCTCACTGACAACATCAGTCGTTCCTCCATGTTGAATGAGTGACTCCTAGCAGGCTCCTGATTGGTTAACGCGGCGTGAATTGACTCCAAAGTTCAAATTTTTCAACTCGGGTGGGAGACGCGAATTCGCGTCAAACACTAAATGCACAAAAAGCACCATTCGCAAATTCGCGTCTTCCGCGCTGCGCTAAACGCCTCATTCGCCCCGCAAGACCTCCACACGCACGTAAACGCGCCTTTGCATTGACTTAACATTGAAATCATTCACGCCAGACGCTCTATTCGCGTTTGGTGTGAACACAGCATAACAAATGTCGCACAGCAGTAGGTCACACTGTGTAGGACTAAATGAAGAGCAGGTTGTCATAGAAAGTGAAGAGTGGAGAAAGAGGGAAGGCAATCATCTCCCTGTGGAATTATCACAGCATGCTCACTCATCCAGTCCTGGCACAGTCGGAGAGCTGAACTGTTCATGATTACACCTTTTCTTATAGGTTACAGGCAGACATAATATTTAATAGGATGTCTTAGGTATACGTACGTTTCATCTACATAAGAGATTCCAAAATATTCCTTCTCCTTCAGGTTGAAATGGGACGCCACCAAGTCTAGAAGATCCTTTGCCATTAGCTTGGGCTGAAAGAGACAGAAAGAAAGAAAAACAGGTTTCATCACAAAAGAGATCTTTTGGTTCAGAATGTACACACACAGGCCACAACACCCAGATACACACACACACACACAAAAAGGTCAGCAAGTTGGCAGGCTGTGAGCGTTGTATTCTGATGAGTATTGATGCAGTGCAGTGACTCTGCAATTTAATGCCGACTATGTCTGTCTGCAGTCTGTGCGTGTTGCATCTTGAACTGAGTTTGATTTGCTGCACAAACAGTATCGGAAATATGCTCATGCAACTGAGATATTTGCTTTTAAGAAGGATTAATCATAATTTTTTAACAATACAAAGATTTACAGAGCAATCTGGAAAACCGAGAGACACACCAGTCACAATGTCTCTGATTCTGCAAACTTTGGGCTTTCCCCTTTTTGTGTAAGTGAGTCAGTGTAAAGTGTGTGGTAAACCATTGGTGTGCCACTAGCTGAAATCACTGGTGTCCTGGGACAGCTTTGTACAACTTACCATCCTACCAATATATCCACACACAACCATTAATGAGAAAAAAGCATTTAACTTCCCTTGACTTCTTGATGTCTATGTCATATTGTTGTTATTGTGTTAATGTTCTTATGTTCACCAAGGCTACATTTATTTGATCAAAATGTTCTGTTCACTAATTACCTTTTTAGTTTCTACACAGACCACCTTGAATTAAAAACACACATAAACACACACACACACACACACACACACACACACATGCACACGCACACAACAACATCACTCTTTTTAATAGAGCCAACCCACCCACACACCCTAAAAATAGCACAGCAAAATCTGGAGCAAAAGCACAATCACTGCCACAACCTCAGCTTATGGAAAGAAAGAAAGAAAGAAAGAAAGAAAGAAAGAAAGAAAGAAAGAAAGAAAGAAATGAACTAGAGGTAGATTACAGCCTGTAGAATTACAAGTTCATAATTACTTATGTTATGTAGTATGACATTTTAAATTGTAATGCATTTCTTCTAGATAAAGTTTTGGACTAAGGTAGTTCTTGGTTGTTGAAAAACCTTGTGAGCTACCCACTCAGATAACACATAATAGAGTAAAACAGTAAGCAAGGGTTAGTTCCTGTGTGATTTTCCCAGGGGTTCATGAAAAACCCTGCATTAGTGTTAGCTAAATAACATTTGTTAATCCTAAACTCTCCCTGTTTCTCCAGTCTTGAGTGTCTCAAATAATCTATTTCAGTAAGGATGCCACCTTAGAAGGTAGTTTCCTATGTAGAGAGCAGAAAAAGAGGCAACTCAAAAGGTTTTGGAACAGATCTGTTGTGTCAGAAGCAAAGCAACCTCATGCAGTTTAAAAAATGAGAAAGCAATTATGGTCCTCTCTGATTCACCACCCTCCCTTCAGGTCTGATCTGAAAAACCCAGCTTTTCTCGTTTTAGATATTATTTTATCTTTTATGGCATTAAAATTGTGCTTAATCCCAAATGAAACCGTAGATATTGGGAGATTGTTCACCTCTGGTTCTTCAGGTGAGACCTGCAACACAACACCACATCAATCAACTTGCATATCTAATCTCATCATTCAAAGCAATGCGGTGTAAAACAGCTTGCTTCCTCAATTAGCCAAAGTGAGTGTGTAAGTTTGTCTGTGGTAAGAAGAGGAAGTGGGTTTAATATGACCGCAATCTTCAATCTGGACCCATTTCTGGTGGTGTATATGTGTGTTTTTGCAGTTTTGCAGGGTAAAACTCAAACCATGTTCATTTTCTTAAAGAATGGCAGTATATTTGATCTCTTTGCACCTCCTTCTCTCTCTGTTTAGCCTCTAGACTTCATTATTACATAATTTATAGTCTCTGAAATCTGTAGATAATAGGATAAAGAAATATTAATATCCTGTTAGTGTGCGTTAAGGGCCATCAATATGGTTTTAACAGATTTAGTGCAGGATGCCTATTATCTCCTTTCTTCCATTACACTTACTGAGGTTGATGCAAATCACAGACATATGTTTCCACATGGAAGACTATGTGATGTGGCTGTGAGGAAGAATATCCGGACTCTTGTGATTTAATATCATTATACAGTGGGTGACTGATGAGGACGGAAGAGCGATGACAAGAACACACGCAGTCAGGTCTCATCAGGTCTAGAGTACAAAGATGAGAGATGTGAGCCGGCTTTCATCACACGGAATGACTTCAGCATAAAGCAACGCTAGAGTTTTTGTTTAGGATTTATCACTGTTAAAACACATGTTGATCTGATCAAAAATGCAGACTAGATAGTGTCCTTCTCTAAAGCGGCCTGTACACTGTAAAATAACAAAATTAAAATCTGAATATGTTTTATATAAAAGATGTTTTTTACATTTACATTTTTAATCTGACACAGAGTCAGTGTAAATACATTTATGAAGGAGGTGCAATTGTTCAAAACAATGGGTCTGTTCCAAAACAAAGTGAGCTGCCATGTTGCTTACTGTTGCTACCTTGTTTCCCACATTCTTCAAAATAATTTTTATGTTCAACAGAAGCAAGCAATTCATTTAGGTTTAAAACAACTTTAAAGTGAGTAAAATCATTTTTGGGTAAACTATCCCTTAAATGTTTATAAAACAACAAAACAAAGATAAAAAAAAAATCACCAACTTTAATACAGTGGCTTTAATAAGAATCCATGTATAATTGATTCAGTGAAGTGTGTGTTTTATTTTTATATTTGTTCATTAAATGTCTTGAATTCTCCAGCTAAATACACCTACTGTACCTGGAAAATAAAGCACTGTTTGTTTTATTTGTATATTCTGTGTATTTGTAATGTATATCTTACGATAACAATGATACAATAATGACAAAGGTTTTTATCTTTGCCCACTTGTTACCTTATATGTCTTTGTTTTTTAAATATGGAAATTAGTTTGGCTGTACTGCTCAGACAATTTGCAAAATAGTAAAAACCAACATGACAATGAATAGTAATCCAGAAAAAAAAATTGTGGTATGATACATCGCCCACCCCTTCCTCATATATTTCAAGAGAGACCAAATATGCTCGTCAAACTCCTGACAGAAACAGTAAATAAAAGGACTGAGCTAGGACACGAGAGAACTACCTACTAACAGCACCTGCTTTGCCTCAAAAATGGAAAATGACAAAATATGCACGCTAAACGAACATCACTCACAAAATTACAGCCTGCTGTGGAGAGACAGGTGGGAGATGCTAACAAGCAGTTAGCTGAAAAACAGAGCAAGATTATACAACTTGGGAAAAAAATCCTAAAAAGCCTGTTGACAGCTCTTGTATTTTAAGACTATCTGTCTTGTCTATCTTATAAACCAATGTCATGTCAAAACTACTGCCAACAAAAAATAAAAAGGGAAACACAAAAATTGCCCTTCACTAAAGCCAATACCAACTAGATGTTTTCAACAGCACTGTATGCAAATATACCTTCAAATGATGAGACAGCAGCAATGTTCAGTTTCTAATGGGAATATAAAATCATTTACAAAGTTATTGCCAGTCGCACAGTGTCATCCACAAGATCATCCATGATACCCTTTAGAATGGTACACTGCCTCTAATGTGGCAAGGAAGAAGGAGAAAGAGGAAGCAAATAAATGAGGCTACAGAAAGATCCAACAGAGACCCATCAGTACAACCAAACCAGACAATGATTTCACCAATGCATATGTAAGGTAATTCACATCTTAAAGGGTGTTCACACTGGATTTTAAGGTTACACTCACAGGACACTGCACTTATTCGCAATCACAAAAGTACATTATTTGCACGTGTTTTAAAGCCTTGCTGGTTAAACTTTCCTCAATGTGCTGTTCAGACATATTTTGAAGAATGTGACAAAGACATTTCATTTGTTAGTGACTTTAAATGTAAAAATACTATTTACTTGTGTTTTCTCACAACATCTCATCTTAAAGTTTGTATTTAAGTTTCTTAAAAAAGAGATGAAGGCTATACAAAACTGACACAATTAGAGTTTCCTCCATTGAAATTTTAATCAAGTTGTCAATTATCCCTTTTGGTCCAACATTTTTTTGTCAAGCTATTCAACACACACATTTGTGTACATGATCTTTCACATGCACATGAATGGAAGGGAGTAGAACATAAAATCTAGTATAACAGTTAGTTAAATTCACAGAACATCCTACAGCATTACCCTGTTAGGTACATCAACACAAAATAAGGGAAAGAGGGAAGAGCTGTTCCTCAAGGAACATGCAGTAAAAAAAAACTTGGATTAACAGCAGAATTCTCAAAGGCACGATTAAGCTACACAACCTTCTCCAGAACATCCGCCCACATGGAGGAAGAGAGAAAGCAGAAAAAAGCGAAGTCAAGAAAGCAGAAAGAATGGGCTAAATCTGCTAAAAGAACATATATCTAAGTACTCATGACTAAAGTAGGACTAATGCGTAAAGTTTATAATAAGTTTATAATGAGCGTTTCTACAACAGCTCAATAAATCATAAACTGAGAGTGAGGAAACACAGCAACTACCCATCTTGCCTTATCCCTTCTTTCTTCTATCTCTTTCTGGAAATCTATTCTTTTCTTCTCTCTCATCCTCTTACCTGATTGTTAAGGACTCTCTCGCCTCCTCTACTTTCTAGATTTATCTGTTTATCAGATCGAAACTGCAACCACAATTAACTCAACCAGCATTTTAGAGGACATAAAGAAAGTGTGTGGAAAATGAGAGATGGAGAAGGCTGAGAAATTAAATTTCTCCAACTATGATGGAGTTTAACTGGATTGTAGTCTAGAGCAATCAGGTCACCTAACCGCACCTGACAGCCATAAGAGAACGAGAGAACATGAAAGAGAGAGAGACAAGTAGAACTGAATCGAGCAGGTCAGAACAGAAATTAAATATAGAAACAATACAGTAAAGAAAATATAACAGAAAGAGCAGAACAAAACAAAACAAAACTAATATATAAAAAGAAGAAATAAAAAAAACAAATTAGTGTCATAAAAAATTCAAAGAATTGAAATAAGCTGAAACAAAATATAATTATAAAAAAAAAATTATATTCAACTTTATTTAAAAATATCTTAAAGATTAGAGATACTGTCTTGGCAACTAACTGAAATAAAATATGTTTAAGTACTAAAATTAATAAAACTAAAACAAACAAAAATAAATGAAAGCTGTATAGAAATATTTAAAAAGTGACAAGCAGATAACAAAATTAATAAAACAAATTAAAATTAAAATACAACAATAAAAGCTGATTTAAGATAATAAGAAATAAGAAAGGAAAAATAGAATATGAGAAATGAGAAAAAAAACATAGAATACAACATTACAATAGAACAAGACAGAAGAGAATAGAACAGTATTATAAAATCGTATTCTTCATGTGTTCAGTGACTAGGATGCCATAGGCAGAGTTTACCTCATGATTAGAGATTTCCTGAAAAAGTTCATATGAGTGTGAGTGTTAATGAAACATAGCTGTGCTGAGGAGACACTTCTGTTTATATGGAGGTCTGAGGGTCGATAGGGCATGGGAGACAGTCAGGATTGTTATGGAAACTGAACTCATCCTGAGAGAAGTTTTATGGAGTGTTTTGTAGAGGAGGGAACTGCTGTATGGGTGACTTGAGAGGCTGCTGGTTTGGTGTCGTTACGGGAACCTACACCTGCCAGATTGACTACTATGGTAGTGATGTTTAAAAGACACTTGAGAGACATATGCACAAACATATGATAGAGTTCAGGTCAGGGCAAACTGATCTCAAGGTCTGTTTGGCTGTGAAATTTGAGAATGGCAATGAAGAAGGAATCATATTACATTTGCACACACAGAGCAAACATTCAAACTCATACATGCACACAGACTGATAAAGTACCCACTATTTCCACAAGACATTAATTAAGTCTCAGAGGAACAATGAGGATTTCCCCTCTCAGACAAACAAGAGGAAACCTGAGGCCTTTATGACAAAAAAAAAAAATGACCAAAACTTCACATCTATATATTTCAAAAGTCATTCAACTTTAATATCTCTGCACTTATACTGGACATTGTGCTGGTGAGTCAAACGGAACCAATTATCTCACCAAAACACTTAAAAACCTATTATATCACATTTTGGCCATTTTGTACCTGAATTGTTGTAAATAAAAAAGTATTTTGTCTTACCTGTACTAGGAGCTCCAATTTCCTGTCATCCAGGAGATGGACCTGACATCTCCGCCCTTCCGTCATCTGTTGTGGAGGGAGAGAGAGAGATAGATAAGTGAAAGCACATTCACAGCAGGGTGAAATCAACTGTAAATACTAGGTCATGGTAACAAAAATAGAACTCTCCTTATACACATGCAGCGCGATTCCAAGTCAAGCAGCAGAATTCAATCTCATTCTCTCCCACACACACGCACACACTTTTAAAGTGAATTATCTCACACTTCAGTGCTTATGCTGAGTATCTTTTTTGGTGTTTTAAGTGTATTTTGATTTAACTCCTGGTTAAAATATATAGTAACTACAGACACAATTAATGTGACTACCACCAATTTTTACTAAATTTAGAAATCAAATATTATAAAACAAATAATAAACAGGTAAAAAGCATGCCATTTCACTTACAGAGTACTTGCAGACTTTTATAGTCCAGATAATGACTACTACTTTCCATTGCAGATTTTTTTAATGACATATAAAAACAGCCAGCCACAGTGTTTTTTTTTTTTTACTTGTTCAGGGTCAGGTTTATCTGAAACTGCTAATACCATAAGTACTGTAAAACATTAAAAAAGTGGTTTTTACATAAAGAAAAATTTTGTAATCAAAATTCAGTTCTAGACCCCAATGACTTTCACCAAAAAAGAGTCCAAAATCTCTTCAAAATATCTTTGTGTGTGTGTTCTGCTGGAGTCAGTCATATGGATTGGTATAACATTGACTAGATTGTGACAAAATATTAACTAAAAAAAACTCAAAATTGCAGTTAACTACATAAAATCACTTTGAATGAATATATACATCATAAACATACATAAGCTTCTATTTAAAATTCATCACCGCCTAGAGATCAGGGCTGTGTTAATATAAAACTCCCCTCAATCTGCAATCGTTAATTGATGAAAGAGGGATCGTGCCATGTCATATAGGTACCTGCACCAGCACACAATCTGATTAGTGCTTTGATTGCCATCTGGCATGGCGAGGAATGCCTTTTTATCAAAGCCAGAGAGGACTGCTCATAATTAATATTAAATTGAGTCTGCAAGAAAAACAAACTAACTAAAAACACACTTTTCTCCAGGGTAAAATGAGTATGTGCATTCAGATGTCCTCCCACAGGGTGTAGTTGGACATTTGTAGTCCAGACACATTTCACCTATGAAACATGTTTGGTATTACTATCGACTGCACGCTCCTATCGTTTGATCTCAAATCACTGCTCACTTCCACTAGATAGCTTTCCATTCACTCTCACACACAATTTTGTGTGAGTGTTTACTTAAGATCGTTGCTTCTGTGCCAAGCCGTATAGTAAACATCCCATTACAAGCAGGTGGACCGACACATCTGTGAAGAACAGAGTCTGACTAACAGCCATGTCATCACGAGAGTTATTCTGCCTTGAGGATTGAGCTGGTTTGACAACTCAAGTACAAAGAACCAAAGAGCAACCTGATACTTCCATTGTTCTTTTCCCTTCAAGAGAGCTTTTAATTTTTTGTTTATTTTTCTCTTAAAGGAAAAAATGTTTCGAGGGATTTTAGAGTCTGTGAATGTGATACTAAACAGTGGCGGTAGTTCACATCCATCAGTGGACTTTGCATCCGGTTCCTGTTTATACATCCTGTACGAGTCTGAAAACAATACTGCACTGATTCACTCTCTCTAGAGTGCTATTGCTCTCTTATTCTATTCCTCCATGCTTTCACACTCTTATCCACCCCCTCTACCTCTATATTTAGGCCAAATTAAAAGGAAAATGGGAAAAAAGAGAAAAATAAAAAAACAGCGTGGCTGTGTATGTAAGGACATCAGAATGGGAACATGTGGAGCATTCTGGCTGCCATCAGGAAGCACCGTTCCTGAGGAACACAAACAATGAAGCTGATAAAAGCAGCATGGCTCAAATTTCCTCCACGCACACGTGGGGGGAAAAGACTGGAGGAGGGGAGTCACAGGACTAGAAACACATCCTTTCTTCTCCTTCTTCTTTGCCTTGTTCCTCAGTGTAGCTACACAAACTCCAATGCACAAGCATGTGACAGACCACATGATTAATTGTGTGTGCGTGTGTGTATGTTTAAACAGACTGGTGTGAGTTTATTATTGACCTGTGAAAATGTTTTTACAGGGGGGCTTGACTTTAAGAATTTCACTTGGTTGTTATAACACTGAATCTAACTCTAACTCTATCTCATAAAAGCTGATATCCTGTCTTCAGAATAACATGCCCTCAAGCAACATCCTTATTCTTATCCCTCAACCACCAAGTGAGATCACATTTCCATATAATAAAGACAAACCTAAATCAATATGAACTGGCTACAGCCTTTAATTACAATTTTCTAAATGTCTAATTCCTTCTCTTGAGCTGCACGACCCAATTAGGTCAGCTCATCTTACTTTTATGATATTCATTTATGAGAAAAAAAAAGGTAGCATAATTGATCAAAACAACTGCAGCATCAAAACCATATATATTCCAGTTTGGGGATGGGAAATGACAGATCACTAATCTACCAGTTGCCCAAAAACCAAACTGATCCCATTTAAAGCATCATTTTGTAAACGCCCCCTAAGACACAGAATCCAGGATAGCAATACAAGATTAAAATAAAGATAAATATATATATATATATATATATATATATATATAATTTTCTTAGATGATTAGTCATTTGGGCAACCTAATAAATTAAACTGGACTAAAACATTTAAATTTCCCCATCAAAACCTATTTACCTATTATAAAAAATAAACAAATAATAAAATAAATGAATAAACTCTCACTTATACATTGCTCATAGTTCAGTATCCTTGTAAAAATAATTATCATAATTAAACACAAAAAAAATCTACTTTTTTGATTGATTATAATAAATAAATAGATAAATAGTCTACTCAAGCCTTCTCCAAAGTATAATATCCTCATAGACATTCTATCCTAGTTAAACACTCAAAACTTGATTTTTTTTTTAACCTGCAGAATTCTATGAAATGGATTTAGACAAAGTAAAACTGCAAAGCATATTCAAATTAGCCAAAACATTTCATAAACAAATAAACACATGAAATGTGTGGTTGGAAGTGCAGAACTGTGAATGATGGTTGTTCCAATTCTGCAAAGCTTTTTGAGGGCACAGATTCCATGTGGGCCTGTTCATAACAAGCGAAAGATGGAGAACCCAGAAGCCAAAGTTTGTGGTGGCTGATATTGGGCTGACTTTCCAATCTTAAAGGTTAAACTTTATTACCGACCTTGCAGTAGCCCGAAAGCACTGCAGTTTGGTTACATCACCATATTAAACCTCTTTAGGTCTGAGTCAGGCTTGATAAGAACACTTCCCACCACACAATAGGAGATTAAACCTGAGGCTTTGAATGAAGCACATCCTTACAGCCTGAAGCTCAAGATGTCACACCTCCGCTCCACTGAATAAGAACACTCCTCACTGGGGTGTATCTGGAGGGGGAAGTGAACAGCTCTCAACCACAATTCCAGATTTTAACAATCAGATGCTGAGAATGTTTTGTTTGCAACAGTGTTTTTGTATGCTGCCTCTTGTGTGTGGTTACGAAATGCCTCGCCTGAAATCACTGACCGGTGAGTCACTTCTTCCTCAGCTGAACTCCAGTGAGGCACACTACAGTCGCAATGCCCTGTGAAGTCATTAAAATCACATAACACACATTTCAATCAGTGTAATCTTTGTAAATCATTGTCATTCTTTTATAGACAAAAAAGAAGGGCTGTACAATAATATGGCTTAGTGTGATTTAATTAAAGTATATACACAACATGTTTCTGAGTGAAGGGTGGCACTTAGTTTTTTTACACACAAGCAACTCATGATCTGTTGTTTGCAGTGTCTCAAGAGCAGCTCAGTTCACAGTAAATGCTGCTACAAAAACTCATCTCTGAGTTTGGATCGCGTTTGGGAACATAACATCTGCCAACCATCTTCCCCAACTTTTAATGACATCTTTAGAAGCATTTATGTTTGCCCACAAAAGAGAAAGAGCTTTTGTGCCAGAATAACAACTTGATGGTTTGAAATTAAATTTAAAAAGCCATAAATATTAGTCATTTTACAGTTGTACTGTAAATTATTTTTATTACGGTAATATTATAATTTTTTCTTAACTACTTGTTTTCTTTTATTTTTGCAGTAGAACATGACAATAATAATATTTCTTTGTATATTTAATAATACATTTTATCACCACCATCAGCATAAAAACAATTATTATTCATAAAGATAAAACAATAATAACAATTATTATTTCATAGTCACATTATGCATCCCTACAGTCAAGCACAGCAAACTTGGAACTTTCCGAAAAAATCAATCAATCAATCAATCAAAATTGTAAATTAAGAAGATTTGCAACTGGATTCCCAAAAATCATGTAGCCCTAATAATAAGGTGCAATTACTCTGATGCACACTGCAGAAGAGACGATTACAGCGTAACATAATCTGATCAGAAAATAAACTTACTCTCTAGTGCAGATTTAAGATTGACCCTGATGCACTGTTTAGGGATTCTTTGCAGTTTATCCGTATTAAATGCAGTTTATCCGTATTTAATCCTAAGCTACATGTTAGCATCATATACACTGTCACTGAGCAGTATGATGTGTAGAAGACAGATATATTCAATTCAGATCATATCTGACACAGATATTAAACATGGTTGGAGGAAGTTGACATCCTGGTGATGATAAAGACTGTCTCACACAACCCTGTACACACTGCCATTATTCACCCTTGATGCACAATGACAACAAAATCACAAATTCAGGCATGAATTAAGTCTCATCATGCACACTGACAAATGATAAAAGTTTAGGTGACTGCAGGTCTGGTTTTCATGCCTGGCCATGTGTGCTAGAGTACATCAGCCTGCTGACACTGCTGCCCTGCAGTGCAGATATCACAGGCTGAGAAACACAAAAAAGACATCCGTCACCCTGAACCAGCAGGACCACAGCTGCCTAGATAGACACAGCCAGGTCTGCTTTGTTTACAGTCTGCAGACAGACCCCAATCCCAGACTTGCATCAAAACGGCTGGCTATCGAGACAACATTTTGAGGGCATTTATAAGGCCAAGAATGTCGTCTATAGGCTGAAAGCTCACATCTCTGCATACCTTCGCATCCTATGAGCATGTCATGGAACATTGCAACTAAATCATTTAATGCATCTATGGTGTTTAGGTAGGCATAGGTAGGCATCAAATTAGGTTTTGAAACACAGTACTTTCTATGAGTGTGTCACAGGAAATTGCAACCACATATAATATTGTAATGCATCTGAAGGCAAACGTGCTCTACTGAGCTGTCTATCTACAAACCATTTGGGGGTCAATGCAGCTATGATGCTGTCTAGGTAGGCTGTTCACATCTCATTGGACATTGCAAACAAATTTACTAAAGAGAAATACATCAATGTGGAAGTTTTTGAGACAACCCAAATCAACATATTGGCACATATGAGAGGCATTACTATCACATTTAATTAAGATTTATATATATGCATTTCGGTAGGTTTTAAGACACCAACTCCTTTCGATGAGGTTGTCATAGAACATTTCCTGTAGATCTAATACAGCTGAACTGTTCAAGGATTTTAAGATTATGACCGTGATGGTCAAATGTATGCAATCCCTTTAAGTTCCTGTCACTATCCGCAGCAGATCTGATCATTTATTCAGCTGTGACTGTCAGCACAGGTTATCAGCCTTTGAGAAATGGATGAATGAGTCTGAATGGGCAGTAATTGTGACCAAGCAAAGCAAATGTTTAGCAAGTTTAGTAAGCAAACTCATTTAAAAGCAACATTAATGGTTTCTAAAATCACCCTAAGGATGATGTTCGTCAAAACACATCAACATTATGAGAAAAAGACGCAGTATTTCTCACATAACATGCCTTAGTGTTTCTGAGGTAACGTTAAGTGGCTAGCAGGCTAACGTTAGCTGCAGAACAGTTTGCACTCTGAGGACCCTCTTCACCTCCTAAAATCGGATTTTATCGATGATATTCACCGTGTATGGTCAGTAATCAGTAATCCGTATGACTGAAAAATGCATGTATAACCGTTAACTGTTTAGTTAAGAAAGAAACAGAATGAAACCTCGGATTTTAACGCATCCATCCTTCCGTCGTTCCCTCACTGTCTGACTAAAGCGCGAGACCAGCGCAAAACAAGCGCGCGATTTACGTTACCTTGTTGAAAATCCCTTATGCTCCCGCGTGTGTGAATTCCTCGCCGAAATAGGAGATAAATGTTCTCTAACAACAACAACAGTAATCCAAATGAGTTAAATCCGATGAGAAAACGTTCACATGCCGGCCTAAATCATCCTCGCATTCTGCATCATCCATGTCGTTATTGTGATCCCCGGTGAAGCTGCTCAGGCGGAGCGGAGCGGACTGACAGCAGCAGTGCCAGCGCATCCCATCACATCCCTCTCCGCTCTCAACGCTTCTTCACAGGGACCGCTGGCCTGCGTCCAGCAAGCAGCTCTGCACAACACAACACTACTCACACACACACACACACGCGAACTTGCAGCCCGTCCACAGCAAACCCCAACCCTCCTCCTCCTCCTGCTGTTGCTGCCTGCTTCTCTTCCTCCGACTCCCCCCCACCCATAACATCGGAGAGGTTCGAGTAAAACGCTCGCGCACTCAGTCCTGCCTGACATCATCATCATCATTTTACACCAATGTTGCAATTGTTACCTAAACTAAAATATTATAATACATTTTTAAGTAGGCTACCAAAATTACTAAAACTGAAAAATAAAACATACATATTAAATAATAATAATAATAATAATAATAATGAAATTACAAAAGCACATAACAATCTAAAACTTAAAATTAAAAGTATAAAAATAAAAGCTAATTAAAAATATTAATCAATACTAATATATACTAATAAAATGACACTGGTTTACACCAGGAATATTCAAGTGCTGCATTTGTCCCAAAACTTACCACTACAGGAGTATTAGTACTACCATATATTTTTTGTATGGTTTTCTTGGACCTTGAAGTACTATTTAAATAGGCTATCAGATGGAGATACATGTCCAAAACAGTATCATGTCTGAAAAGCATGCTAGTAGCATTGTACTTTTGGAATTTCCTGATATCACCACAATA
The DNA here is from genome assembly GCF_963082965.1 of Carassius carassius. Classification (NCBI taxonomy): domain Eukaryota; kingdom Metazoa; phylum Chordata; class Actinopteri; order Cypriniformes; family Cyprinidae; genus Carassius; species Carassius carassius. The sequence goes on along the minus strand of NC_081767.1, from coordinate 30,191,378 downwards.
TTTCCTGACATTATCTGAAATCTCATATCCTTACAGTCATGTTACTGCCACAGTCCTTTTTGTATATGTTAAAATAGTATTTATTTGTACTTTTATTTCTGGACATGGTACTAATGTAATGGCATGTTTTGGTTTGGATTTGAAAATGTAATACCATCATATTCATTGAAATACCATGGGGTACAGTGCAAATACCATGTTTTATGGATATGGTAACTATTCAGTATAGTATAAATTAAAGTACTGAAGTATTACCATCTGACACTATGATTGTAAGAGATTTTCTGCACTGTGGAAAAACATTAAAACTTTTAAAAGAGTGGACAAGAAGGTGGGATGTAACTTGTGAGCTCCTTGGTCTTGTGAAACTGCACACTTACTGACCAATGACTAACAGATCCACATCTGGATTTGCAGCAGAAACATTTGGGAATGGGTTGCACTCTTTCTCTCCCTCTGCCTGACTTCTTCCGCCCCTCCGTTTCTAATTCAGATTTCCCTTCACGTTTGGTTTGGCCAGGGTGAACGAAAGAGGGGAAAAGGAGAGACAAAAGTTTTAAAGATGCTTTCCCAACAGTTAGAGGGAGCTGATTTGTGTGAACTAACACAGACGTCTAACGTTCGTTCACCACAAAGTCAACATTGCATAGGGCTTAAGAAAACTTTTACAAAAATTAGAAGGTGTTTTCCTTTTAAGGGTCAGCCTGTATGCATAAATTCTTCATAACGATTCACAAAATCTATTTCTATGATTCTCAGGCCACGACAAGGAATTACACAAAGAATTTACATTTTTACTTTTTTAAATTCAGAGATATTTTTATCCCTATCTTAATGTAATACAGCTTGTCCATCTGTGGAAATGTTGTGCATTTAATCCGTTCTGGTTGTCTTGTGTCTTTAGAAACAGTACAAAAGCAAAGACAAAGTAATAGAAGACAACATTTTCTGTCGTCAATTGACATTTTTAGATGACATTTTCCTTCACTCATAAACTACACAAGACATGTAAAAGTTAACATGTAAAACTATGCAAGTGCATTAATATTTATGTTTAGAAAGTGCATTGCATGTGCATTGATAAGTAAATGAGGTAAGCATTGTTTAGTTTTTGATTGGTTATCTGTATCTCGGTTTAACCCAGGATTAAAAACGGACTTAACCTGGGGTTTAAAAAGAACCCAAATTTTATAGTGTGAAAAGCTCTTAGGTTTTTTAAAAGCAATGCTGTAAAAGTTGCATATCTCTGCACTGGGCAATGATAAAATATGATACAGCACAGGATCATTTCCACAGCTGTTGGTTAAATGATTTGCAGCCTTGCTTTAAAATGTACTTGAACGATGGAGAGAAAGACTGCTCTGAGGGTCAGGATTTTCCATCTCTCTTCATCACTCTCTCACGCATACTCATGGGAAGGCCTTTGAAAAGTAATTGAAAAACACTCCAAACATAATGCAGTTAGGCTGCAGGGTTACATTTCATTACTGCTGGTGATAACCCCATCAATAAACAAACACAAGCATCTGAGATCAGAGGAATATCAATATCTTTGTTGGATCTGATGACAGTCCAATCAATCATCATTATGCACTCAAAAATAAAGGCTCTTTATTGGCATTGATCATGGTTCCTTGGCATCTATGGGTCCATGAAGAACTTTTAAGATTCATGGAATGGTCATGGTTCTTTAGAATATTAAAATGTTCTTCACACTAAGAAAAGAATGGTCCTTTTAAGAACTGTTCACAGAAAGGTTCTTTGGGGAACATAATGGAGGTAGCGCAAGGTAACCTGAGAACCACAACATCCCAGCTGTTCGTATCGCTGCTGATTTTGGACACTCAGCCACAGCGGAAACAACACTGTCCAACTTAAACAGTCCCTCATGATCTCTCTGTGCTCTCTAATACATATTTTAACTTCATTTATTGGCTCTTTCCTCTGGGCACAGGTCCGAACAGTGTCACAAGAGCCCGTTGTTTAAAACAGGGAGAGTGTGTGTATTTGTGTGTGTAGATGTAGGGGAACATTTGCACTAAAGGAAACCCTTGATACTGTGGGGGCGTTTCAGAATAAATGAGAATGTCCAGGCTCACATGACTGCGATTGGGGAGAGAGAAGTTCTAAAAAAAAAACTTCTGAAAGACCAATCCCGCCCATGTCTTCCACACCAAAGCACACAATTTGTTTAATATACACCATCTTTCATGTCTAAAGGGGCCAGAAGAGTAAAAGACGAAGAGATTGCAATGTTCTCTGAGAAAATGAAAAGCTGAAATTTCCTTTAAAACAAATAAAAATATGGGAAACTGAATTCTCTTGCCTTTTGGCTTTCTCAAGGAAATGTGGTTCTGGTTAGGAGTCTCTGAGTTTGGTTATTTCTGTCTCACTGCCTCAGGCTCAGAGACAGAGCAGGGTGTATGTGTGTGTATATTTTGAGGGGTTTGTTATTTTTCGGAAGGCGGTCACAAAGGTTACTCTTCTCCTTCTGCAGACATGAGGACAGGTTGAACGGCTGACATAAACCAAATTGGATGTGGAAATGCTACTTGTGTGTGTGTATGTATTGAGGTTGTGGCTGCATGTGGCCAATAATGTTGGAGCTAGATTAAAACAGAGCTGACCTATAATTCAATCAAGATGGAGTTCATCCCTTGTCCTTGCTACCCACACACACACACACACACACACACACACACACACACACACACACACACACACACACACACACACACACACACACACACACACACACACACACACACACACACACAGACATTCATTTGAAAAAAGCAACATACACACTACCTTTCAAACATTGGTTACTTTTATTCATCAAAGAGAGTGAAGCCTTTTTAAATGTATTGCTCAAAATATAAATGGGTAAATTTCTTCAATGGACACACATTAAGATAAATTCTCATGACTGTTTACACTGCAGATATATATAATCCATCATAACCTTTTACCATTTATTTTCCTTTTCAAATCTTCATGGCTCAATCTATGTTTTCATTCCTCAAAATGTCTCTATTTCAATACATGGAAGAAAGATAATCATATGACTTTGCAACAACAGTCTGTATATTCTTAAAATTGAACGTCTGTTAATCTCTTTTTGCTGCAGTCATAAAATCCACTGGGATAGTAAACACAAAAACAGTCAACACCAAACCGTAGACTCTTTCATGTGCCATGTTCTCATCATCTGCAGCTCAGGGGCTGGGGGTGGACAAGCCACAGGGCTTTGGTGGGGTTCAGTTTTTAGGGTGTAGGATGTTGCCTGTAGGTGGAGTTTTTTTTTTTTTTTTTGTATTATGTATAATCTTAGTGGTTACACACCTACTTTAAATCACATCAAAAATTGCCCTCAGTCTCTGCAATGAGCCCTGTGTGAGTATATGCTTGTGTTAAAACCAAATTTGTGTAATTCTATATGCAGAATCTTCACAGATAAAGGAGTGAGTGAGGTTAACAACAGAAATGTATGGTATTTTCTTTATGGGAAAGAAGTTGATGCATTAACCGTGGTTCATAAAAGAGTTTCAGATCTTTAAAGGGATTAAGGGAGTGATTGTGCACAATAGTTATCCATAAAAACATTTTTGGGATGGACACCAAAGCACCTGTGTCTGTACAGGTGTGTACTATTGGACTACTGAGGATCATATCTGCACTCAGATATATGTGAGAATGTTACTAAATTGTCTAAAGAGACCTGTAACTTCTCTGCTTATAGAAGCCAGTAGAAAAAATGTGCCATATGCACAAAGAGACTGGGAATGACTCTTTTTGTGCCTCATGTCAGTGCATGTGTGTGTTATGAGAGAAGAAAGTTTCCAGTTAAATCCATGGAAAAAAAAGCAACACACACACCCACATGCGAGCACTTCAAATGTGTGTGAGATCTCTCCCGCTGAAATTTCAATGCATAGCTTTACTCCCATCTGGCCTGTATACTACACACACACACACACACACACACAACCTAAACATATAAAGCTTCTAGCCTACTAACACACCCACACACACAAATATATCCCACCGTATACACTGGAAACACATGGGACAAACATATAAGATAAACAAGACCAGGTAAACAACACTTGAATCTACTGGATCATATTAATCTACAATATCATTTTAAGTTTTCCGTGGTTTCTATGTGATTGTAAAGGTTTCTGTGTTAAAAGCTGAGTCATTCTGTTCTCATCCCTTTTTAAATATTGATTGAAGGTTGAACTACTGAATGCAAATGCATCTCTGGCAAACAGAAACTGACCCTGCTGTAAATGTGTACAAAAGAGAAAGAGATGCTTAGAAAAAAAATTGTATCTAGACAAATATGTATTTGGTAAGTACGAATCCAATAAGAAAATTGTTACAGTATTAGGGGTACATATATTTACACAATAGTGATGTCAGCGTGACATGCTTTTTAGGCTACTGGTTATTTCCTGGTGAGGATTTTAAAGTGATTCTTTCTGTATGTTACATCACTCTGTCAGTAGGTGGCAATTAGTGAAAAGTCTTTGAAAAACATCATTGAAAAATTAAATCAAAAACACAGATTCGTTCAGACACAAATCAAGTGACCGTGTTGATGAATGATTCAATGAATCGTTGACTCAACCATTTGTTAAAAAATGCTGAATCATTCAGGAACTGTCTTAGAGAGATTCAATGAATCACTGACTCAACCAATTCACAAACACTGATTCATTAATCAAAGCTTTATGAGTCTACTAATCATTCACTCAATAATTAATGTTCGAAAATGCTAATTTATTCAGGAATACATAAAATGTCTGTCTCTGGGTGATTCAATAAATAATTCACTCAAATGATTCATTCAAATACACTGATTCATACAGATTCATCTTTTTTTACTGAATCAATTTGTTTGAAAATGCTGATTCAGTTATTCAATGAATCATTCACTCAACTGATTCATTAAAAACGGTTTCATTCCGTATTGCTAAAAACCAATTTCAACATTGGCCTCACATTATTTGTTAACTTATTGGAATATTTTTAAATATTACATTCATTGTCACAATGCAGGAGTTAAATAGAAAGCTAAAATGAGAAAAAACGGTGAAAAAAAACCAACCCCTTTTCTGCCAGGCAAACACGAACATATAGGCTAGAGTTATGTTTTGTCATGCAGAACTTAGCTGAGCCAAAAAAACCTCTCTGTTATGTTCAGTGAAGTAAAGCTTTCAGAAAAGTGTGCTATAATTGTCACCAGTCATAAAGGACAGAATAAGTGTGTGAGTCTGTGCGTAACCTGAACAGATTGCTGACTCAGGAACTGTGTAAATCAATAAATGAGATCTCCTCTCACATGTGTGTCTTTCATTGTGCGCATTTCAGCAGAATTCTATCTCTGACAGTGGGAAAGTATGTGTGTGTGACCCAGAACATAAACCTCATTGAGTATATGAGTCAGTAGAGCAGCAGAAACGATCCCTCACACACATCACAAGACAGAGAGAGCATCACTTACAGCAATGGAGTCTGTTCCTCCTCCAGCCTCTGACACACTCTGACCACAGACCACATCACTGCTCTCACCATATACGGCCACTCTGTACACTCATCTTCACAGGCCGTGTAAGTTTGTGTGTGCTTAATAAAGAGCTCTCCGGGGAATGGTGATCCATTGTAGAGGAAACCTTATCTAGGAGAAGTCTTAAAGGAATAGTTCACTAAAAAAATGAAAATTCTGTATCAATTCACTCTCATGTTGTTCTATTATTGTCTGTGGCCTTCAAAAGGAGATGTTAGACAGAAAGATCCTGATGCAGTTACAGAAGCAGATCCAAATATAACCAAAAACATTATATGATGTGCAGCAGAGTGGGAGATTTTTTGTAAATAATCTGTGAATTTAGGCTGTTCCTCAAATAATTCAACTTTTTATGAAGTGCAGACTTTTACTTTTATGATACTTTCATAGTGCACAGTGTTGAAATGAGAGTGAGCGTGACTGAAATGAGAGTGAGTAAACAATGACACAGTTTAACATTTTGGATGAACTATAATTGAAAAAAAAAACGGTCTCTCTATTTCTATCAGTCACTCTCAGATTCGTTGAGTTGTTTTCTCATGCTGTGTTTTAGAGGAATGCTTTCATGCTGCACTGTTGGCTATTTCTGTATGAGTGAACATCTTAAGTTGGTCAAGCATTCTTGGGATTCTGAAGAAACTAGAGCAATTTGGAGTTTGTTGATAAAAGAGTGAGTGAAGGAGCATTCTGGGCCACACACACATCTGCAGTTTATTAAACTGAAATAGATCTGTGTATGGACTTCATGTGTTCTTGGATATAATGGACATCCCAAGATAAACACACACACACACACACACACACACACACACACACACACACACACACACACACACACACACAGACACAGACACACACACACACACACACACACACACACACACACACACACACACACACACATATTCTGCACTGAAAAATGTTTTTATTCCACCCAAGACTGAACTATGGAAGCAGATTAGTCTCAAATATAATTCACGCAAAAAACACGATTCACACATTCGTAGACAATTTCACATGCATGAATCCTAATTCACGTACACACAAAAACAATTCACGTGCGTGAAAAAAAAATATATTCACAAAAAGCAATTCACAAGCGCAAAATAAAATTATATATTTATAAAATACATTTCTCAAATGCAAAAAACTATTTGTAGATATACAACTGTGCACAAAAACCTTTGAATGTTTAAAATGTACGAGTGTCTGAATGTACGAATCGTCATTTACTACGAATCCACTTGGATTTGTGTGTGTGTGTTTTTGAGACTTTCCTGGCAGAGCAGTGTTGCCAGATTGGATATGCCCAAGTATCGTACCAGAAGTTCAAAATTATCGTATTTGGAAGAAAATTATCGTACACGAGTCAAAAGAGTTATTTATCTATTCTAAACCAACAACATTTCGACACGACCTGCAAATTACCACAATATATAACAAGCCGTATTGTTGGACGGAAGCAGTGAGACAAAATACTATCCCATTATTTTCAGTGACTGTCTCCGGTGTGGCGCATATTAAAACATATTTAAATGATTTTTAACACTTGCTTTGTCACATCCAGTGAAGAAGGAATTTAGCTGTTTCTGCGTGGTGCAGTTAACTCCACATCTGAGCCGCTGTCACACGAAGACTGCGTGTTTCCAGATGTTGAAGGGGTTCTTTCTGTCATGGACCGCAACTAGTGCTCGTTGGCTTTAAAGCAGGGCATCCTCCTGCATTCTTAACACACCCTGAGGTGCACACGAACACATTTAGAGTGTCTGTAATGAGCCGATTTCGTGTATGAGTAAAGAAGCCATATGATTTCAACTACCATCATTTAAATTTTCATAAAATTCTGAAATTATCGTACATTACGGGATTTTTTTCATTATTGATCGTACATCGTACAGAGTTAAAAATTATCGTACAAATATGATAATTATCGTACGTCTGGCAACACTGTGGCAGAGCTCTCTTCCCACGTGGGTCTGTCGTACTCTTTAGCCAATCAGATGCGAGCTTACCATTCAACCAATCATATCATAAGCCACTGAGTGCATTCAAGGAGCACGATTCTGCGCACCTTTAGCGCAATATGGATTAATTAGAACGGAAATTAAGCCTTTACATCAGTAATCCAGCATGGCGAATGAAGATTGAAGAATGAAGATGCTGTCTTCAACGCACTGTTCTTCTTTTATGTACTGCAGGCTAATATGCGTGCCAACTCGTTTCATTCATTCCATAATATATATTATAAATATGCTTAACTGGCTGAAATCAGAGAAACTGTCAAGTCGGACATCTTAAAGTTGTTAGTCAGGAGGAGAGGGGCCAAGAGAGTGAGGATTTGGAGGCAACAGAGACGAAGAGAATAGAGAAAGAAAATGAGCAAATAAAAAATCTTGAGGAAATCTCTCTCTCGCTGCAGGCTGAGCGACTTTTGCGCTGCACTCGAAAAGTTCCAGATGCATCCTCTTTCATTTTATTTTATGTTTGAGCCTATGCTCTTTGCAACTTAATTATGTTGTGGATCGTGTGTAGGTTATTTATTGTCGCACTTGAAAAGTTTCAGATTGATCCTCGTTTTTATTTATTTTATATATTTCGGAGCTTATTCTCTTTAATGATGTGGATCGTTTGTAACTTCATTGCAATTTAATTCAAAGTACTGTCGTTTTAATTTCCATAACCGTTATGTTATGTTGCGGTTCCCGAACTTTTTTTCCTGTGCTCCCCCTTCTATGTATATAATATAAAGAGTCATGAACAGAGAACATCAACAAAGTTTCAATATAATGCAACAAAGCACAAGCTTCCACTTTTAAGAGGACGAGTGACAGACACAGGCTAAGTAACAGAAAGCACAGTTATTTTCAGCCGCGTAAAAGAAACAATAGGCTAGTCCTATTAAATGACCATGGAGCTAGCAGCAGCATCATCTCAACCCGCGGCCCGTCACGAATTCAAATGCGTCCCACCCGAGCGCCAACCTCCCGCTCTCTCTCGTGAGGCCAATAAGGAAGTGACTAAAACTGCAATTCATCGACTGGCCTCTTGAGGCTGGCTGCAAAAGGGAGTCAGTCCCATAGACTCCCCATGTTAAAATGCCCAACTTTACAGCAGGAAAAAACATGTTTACAGCCTGGTTCAAAAAATTATTTTGGTCTACATAGCTAATTTTGCCCTTCATGACAACTGTGAGGGGGGTGAATTTTTTTATAACTCATCCGTTTAAATTATATTAAGACTTAAAGTTCTGCATAATTAAGGGCGTAGCCACTTGAGTGACAGGTGGATTGCCGCTGCTGACACTGCCGTCGTGCTAGGTGGGTGTGGCTACAGCAACTAGCTCCCGCCTTTTTTCCCATTTTTGATTGTCCGGGAGAGTCGCGCGGTGACGCGCTGCCAATATGGCGACGGCCCGCTCTACACACTTTAGGCTTCAAAAACACACTTCAGGAGTCTACGGGTGACGTCACGGACACTACGTCCATGTTTTTATACAGTCTATGGTCCCACCATGCTGAACACAATTAATTTTTTTTTTCAGTTTTACAATTATTATTATTTTTTACATTAATTTAAACATTTACTTAAGAAATGTAAGCTATAGCCTAATGTTTTTTTATGTTAAATTATTTTGTGTTTCATATATTATTTTCAGACATGATCAGACCTACTCACATAACATTACTCATTTAACGAACACATACAAGCGCCCACTTTGGCAGAGTTCAATCAACAGCCATTAGTTCGATAAAATTGAGCATCATAATGGACAAATTTGTTTTTAAGGGAGAAAAAAAAGAAATGTGAAAAATGCCAGCGAATGAACACGTAGAAAAAATAATAGTCGCAGTATCAGTAGTGAAGGACAGTGCTGGATTTTCGGTTTGCCCCGCATTTTACTTGAAGTTCAGGCAAATGGGAACACCATATATTACATAGCAATCATCCTTAATTGAAGAAATGTGGCAAAACATCTCTGGAGAGAACCTTATATTATTAAATTCGAATGTGCTTTCCATATTTGGATCAACATAGGCTACATTTGTGAACACACATTTTCTGCAATATCGCGTCAAGTCATGCTCCTGTGCGCATCTTACAGACTGCATCTTAAGCCATATGTTAAACTTTCTGCATCCGCGGGGAGTCCGTTAGGGACCGCTTGGTAGGCGTGACGTAATCATCGTCATGGGAGAGTGTGTGCGGAGGCTCTGAGAGGACGAACGCGTACCTCCCATTTTTTTTATGACCGCACGGACAGGTGCGCGTGGTCAGTAGGCTTCAAAAGCACAATTGCACATGTAGAGGCAGTGTGAAGAAGCCCATTGCTACTCGAACCTGTGCAATCCGCTTGCACTTGGACTTGGACCATAGTGCGGCCCAGTGGAAAAAAAGGTTGAGAACCACTATAACATATATAGTTACAAATTAAACAACGTTTCTAAATATGTGATGTTGTTTATCTTGATCGAACTACATTGCCTTCAACGTAGTGGTTAACAATGACTAGGCTACATGTTTTAAAATGTATTACTGTAAGAAAGTACACACTGACCTAACAGACATCAATTTATAAAACAAGATTATTTAGAATTATAATTTCACAACTCTCAAAATGTTACTTTTGTCTTTACAGGTCTTTCTTTTTACTATCCTGATTGCAGTTTAATTTATAATTACTGTAACTGTCCTGTTACAACTGTATTTTTCTAACTAGAAAAACTGTCTTGATTGAATGTGTAAACGATAAAATGTGTAAACTCAGACTTTTATGAAATAAACTAAACTCTTACCCGTGCTTCCCGTTCTTCATTCGCCATGCTGGATTACTGATGTAAAGGCTTAATTTCTGTTCTAATTAATCCATATTGCGCTAAAGGTGCGCAGAATCGTGCTCCTTGAATGCACTCAGTGGCTTATGATATGATTGGTTGAATGGTAAGCTCGCATCTGATTGGCTAAAGAGTACGACAGACCCACGTGGGAAGAGAGCTCTGCCAGGAAAGTCTCAAAAACACACACACACAAATCCGAGTGGATTCGTAGTAAATGACGATTCGTACATTCAGACACTCGTACATTTTAAACATTCAAAGGTTTTTGTGCACAGTTGTATATCTACAAATAGTTTTTTGCATTTGTGAAATGTATTTTATAAATATATAATTTTATTTTGCGCTTGTGAATTGCTTTTTGTGAATATATTTTTTTTTAACGTGAATTATATTTGAGACTAATCTGCTTCTATACTGAACTGCCTATTTAGATAGACCATTTCAAAAAAAGAAACATTATGCTGTCTCATGACAATAATGTATTACTGCAAACTAAGTAAAGATTAAATTAAAATAATAATATAAATCTTGTGGATGCATCGAAAATTAAATTTTTGGCCAAAATTATAAATATTTTCATTTTATAGTCAGTAAGTGACAAATGGTTGATATTATTTTTTTTGTCTAAATAAATAAAAAATGAAAAGTTAATCAGTTGCAATTTGATTTAGAAGTCACATTTACAATTGCAATTACAATTAACTAGATAAGTTTAAGTACTAACATTACTAAAACTAAAACTGATAAAAAAAAAACAATTAATAAAAATGACAAATGCAAATAAAATTTAAAACTTAAAAATTTTAATAAACCTATAGTAAGCCAAATTAACTTTAATGTACATCATGAAAACTTTATATTCATTTTGATTAGTGGTGGGCCGTTATCGGCGTCAACATGCTGCGTTAACATGAGACTCTTATCGGGTGATAAAATATCGCCGTTAATCTATTCTCAAAGTTGGGTTGGGAGCTGGGTCTATACTAAGCAAGCTATGATGATTTTCACCTTGATATTTTATATAACAGACTGGCTGAGGCCAGCCTAAAAAGATGCTCAGGACAGTTGACGGGCCACTGCTGCGCATCGTCACGAAAGCTTATCTTTTCACGTGTTTTTAAACATTAAAGCATCAAAACACAAGACGCGGAAAAGCTGAACAGAGTAGCTGGTTACTCGCGCGCTGTGCTCAGTGAGCACGAGAGAGAGAGCCGCGTATCACGGACAGCGACACTGAACCGAGCTCTCTTCAGCGAAGTTCTCCCCGAAGTCCCTCCTGCACCTGAACGAACAAATACAAATCGCAGTTTGAACAAACAAAAAGATGTGAAAGATCCCAATTCAGTACTCGCGGTGTTCTGGTGTTCAGGGCTCACGTAGAGAAAGGCGTCTCAAAACACTTGAACACCGAATTTACTTATTTTTGCTCTTGTGCGGACAAATACATACAAAATATGTCAAAATATCCACCTTGGAAATTATGCTCGAAAAAACTGTCAGTTATTTCTTAAGTGAAAGTAAACAGATGAGGAAAAAAATGGGATGTGTATTATATTGGATGCGTTCATCGTCTCTTAAAGTGACCGCGCCTAATTTAGCTACTGGCTGCTGTAATGTTAATCCAAGAAAATGAAAATCACTCACTGCTCTTGACTGAATTACTGTGTAGTTTTAACAGTCAAACCAAAAATTATTCAGACACCAGATATAATTTTTGATACATATAGCAAAACTGTAATAATGTGAGAAATGTTGAAGGTGTCTGAATAAATGTAGGTTTGATTGTATATTTCATTTTTACATTAAAGACTATCCAGTGCTATTTTACATTTAATTATTTGGTTTCTGTACCTTGACACCTACAAACTTGAAAAAAAACTTAAACATTGTGTAAATAGCACAAATAAATAAAAATAAACGAACATACAAATTAAACAATTTCAAACAGGGCCCACTGGTACAACCTTCACCGGGTCCCTGCTGACCCCAGCTACGGCCTGCTCACGCCCGTTTCACACATACTCCGTCTGCAGTACATATGCAGTCCATATGCGTTACGTATGTGGTGCAGCACGGACTCGATGTGCTTTCACACAGGACGAGTTTGCAGTTTGCTACTCGGTACGTAAACGATCGCTGCACTGCTGCAGACGCAACGCTCCAGGAATCCGTTAACATGGGTGCGTTAAAAAAATATGCAACGCATACGAACTGCAGACGGAGTATGTGTGAAACAAGCGTAAGGTTGTTTGCATCTTGTGCAATGTGGAATTAGTTTACAGCTTTTTCAAGCACTTTGTGATGCAATTTGGAAACAGGAGATGAGCCTCTTTTCTAATGCACCACCTAGCATGATAAACCCCTTCTCAAAGACTTACTGTTTGTCAGTTTTATTTGGGTAGCATACATATTCTGAATGCCTTCGGCAGAATTCGAATAAGCCATTTTAATCTATATTAATCTAGATCACAGTGATCACAGATCACCATTTTTATTTTAGATGGCAGCAAATGTGGTCTAAATATAAAACAAATTGGTAGGAAATATTTACATGAACAGTTACATATCCTATACCAGACAACATTTAAATCTAAAAAATATCTTCCATTATGCCAAAATGCTACCAATATTTTGCTTTCTAATTCTATGCTTATATGGAATATGGATTAGAGATAATATGTGACCCAAAAATAACCTCCTTCAAATGAAAGTGCTATCAATTTAAAAAAGTAAATTTCTCACATACAGTCACAAGTACATCATTGTGTCTATGTGTCCTAGTAGACTAAGTGGGCAGTTTCCACATATCTGTTTCTCTCCCCCTATAACTCACTCATTTATAATTAAACAAGTGTAAATCAACCACTTTGACCGAGCCGCTGCATAAATGCCCATCTCAATGGTTTCTCGCCAAAGCTGTGAGTATGTTCAGATCAGTTAAGAGAACTGAGCCCTGATTGGCTGAATCTCTGATTGGCTGTGTTTCTGCAGGCACTGCAGACATGATGAACTTGTTGACCCATCAGACAGTCTAACCAATACACAGAACATTAAACAGAAAGAGAGGAAATGAGCGGAATAGCTAACTTCATACAGCAGCAGAAGAAAACCTGGACTTTTCTATTCTTTATTATTGAGAACAATTTTTTGAACTTTATCTTTATAGTTGAAGGGCCTTTACAGGCCTTTTTTTGACTGTGCCTATCTTATCAAGACTGGATATGCAAATTAGCCTTGAGTATCCTGCCAAAATGTCTGGCTGTTTAAACACACACACACACGCACACACACACCCCTCTCTTCAATCCTTGTTTACAATTCAAATACTAATATATCTGCATTTCAGCCTTCTCTTGACGCACTGATGTCATCATTAGTCACATGTATCACCATAGTAACAGAACGTGGGTCCAGGTGCATTTATCTCTTAATTCCTGACTGGCACTAAATCAAATCTCATTTTAGCACACCTGTCACGTCTAGAAAGCCTTCCTGGAAGCTGCGTAAGATCTGGAATTCCTCAGAGCCAAGAGATTCTGCTTTAGACTACATATATCATGGATTAATATTATTTGCTTTCTGTGCATTAAAATCATACTATGGTTATGTTTTGAAACATAACCTTAGCCAAACCACACTGCAGTGAGCAGTATGTATATTGTGCAATATGCAAGATTTCTGTCTGCAATCCCCTGATGGTCTGTTATGTTTGCCATTTATGCAGTGTAGAACTACATCACACTGTGCTAGACAAGTATCCCACAATGTAATACGCTTTACTTGATTTGACATTTTCAGTTTGACAAATTAATATAAACTGTGATTTTGAACATCCCTTATTTTACGTTAGTGATGTGAATTACTGACACACAGATAAGTGTCTTCAGTTTAGGCTTGAAAAGGGTTAGAGTGTGTTTTCATGAAATATTAAAACAGTCTAATGATGTGTTGAATCGGGTCATAGGTCACAGAGGATGTGGGAGTTTCTAACTGTAATTAGGGCAATTTTTCTGGAATGTGCCGGTTTTCATCTCTGAATATGACAGCTTGTCAAGGCTCATGGTAGAGGTCAACCAAAGTCTTCATAATGTCAACAGAAAGTTAATTAAGAATCTCTTCCCCTCTCACCTACCAACAAAACAGGACTATTCTAGGGGTCAAAGGTCAGCTGTGTGATCTAATAAAAAATTTATTCTGAAATTCTATCTTAAAAATTAGTATTTTTGTATAGCAAGACACATTAAACTAATTTATTGATGTAAAAAATGTGCACAGTTTCACAGAAATACTAACCACAACTGTTTAACACTAACAACATAATCAGACATATTTAAGCAGCAAATCAGCATATTAGAATGATTTCTGAAGGATCATGTGACACTGAAGACTGGAGTAATGATGCTGATAATTCACATGAATACATTTCATTTTTCTAATTCAAATTTCACAATATTGATGTTTTTTTTTGTGGTATTTATGATCAAATAAATACAGCCTTGGTGATTATAAGAGACTTCTTCCTTTAAACATATCTATATCTACATCTAAATATCTCTCTATGTATGTATGTATGTATGTATGTATGTATGTGTGTGTGTGAGTGTGTGTGTGCGTGCATGCATGTGCACACTTTTTTTTTCCTTTTGATTTCACTACTTAAATTAAAATCCACATTGCTTATAATTAAAATAAGCTTTCAACAATAAGCTTAACAAACTTAACATAAATTATGAATAAATTCCATTCAGAGCTATTCATAGAGCTATATTTCTGAAAGTCATCAGCGAAAATGAAATACATACCAGGCATTTTAAAATGCAACTTAATGTAAAAAACTAGCATGCATTTTAATTAATGTGAAAATACAGATGTTCCGTTCACATATTATCAACTGCCATAAAAGTCCATAGAAATTTTTATCCACATCACCATCATGCCGAAGAGAATACATATCTAATCATAATCATATTGCATAAAACACAAAACATCAACCATATCATACTCTCATATCTGTGGTAAACCCAGCAAATCTAAGGATTCCCTCATCTCAGTATCTGTGTGACCTGGCCTTCTGGGTAATACACACTAATCACATGCATTTGACTGTAATCCTGCTAGATTACACACACACACAAGCACAGGGCCAGCCCTGACCAATTTTGTACCCTAGGCAAGATTGGGCTGAATGAAAATGCAAATTCACTCTCTGTCAGCAGGTGGCACTTAAGGAACAGCGGTTATACATAAATAAATGCGCTGCATGTTTCAGAGTGAACCGCTGCGTATCATGGACTGCACTCGAACACATTGAAAACTGCAGCCCATAGATATTTTTATTTTATTAAATATCAACCTTTGTGATATAACTAAGACATTAAGCCATAATGCGATATTGATTTTATTTTAATATATAGTGCACCCCTAATTAAAATAATATTATAAAAAATTATTATTTCTGGGTGCCCCTAGCATTTGCCTATTTCGCCTATGCGACAGCCATCCCTGCACCCACACACACACAGGTAAATCTGATGATTAGAGAACTGCTGGATTGAGCCCAAAGTAATCTGTGTCACTTCACTAAACCAGCATGATTGAATTACAGTGAGAGAGAGGAGGCTATTTCTATTAATCAATATTTATGCTATACCACTATTACTGAATATGACTCATGAAATCTGACTATTCATGGAAAAATCATATCCTTGGATTTAACTTCCTCTCAGTGTCAACTACATCAGTTTATATTCTGGTATGTGTGATAGCAAAACATATTCACACGTGGTATGTAATACATTTTTCTTACCCAAATGAAAGAAAAAGCTTTAGCAACTGCATACAACACCATGAAATCCAACCAAACGCCTATGTAAAAGGTGGTGGAGGGGTGTTGGTTGAACTCAAAGCTGAACAAAAACCAACCAAAACACCGTATCAACTTCATAGCAATGTTCTGGCAACCACTAAAAACAATGTATCAACTGCAAAGCAACATCCTAGCAGCCAATCAAAACACAATTTCAACTGCATAGCAACGCCCTACCAATCAAAACACTATATCAACTGCATATCAACACACTGGCGTTTATATACTGTACTTTCTGGCTCTTTGAAATGTTGTGGCAAAATGTCGAGGAAAAGCACAGAGTTATTTAAATGGACCGACAGTGAGGTTGAATTGCTACTGCGAGTAACAACAGGAGTATAAAGTTGCAAAAGCGAGCGAGTATATAGACTGGGAGATGTGCCAAAACAAATACGTCGAAATATTGGACAGCTTCAAAGAACAGTAAAGGAAAGCATCCAAAAAAAACTGCTGTAAAATGTCGTCCACCATTTTAGCTGAATTGGTCACATGATTAAAAATGCGTCATCATTTTTGAAAGCCTCCGTTTTTCACAGTCCATACTGCGACGCAAAAACAGCGTTTTTAAATTTTATCCACTTTGGAGAGCGTTTTCAAAAAGAAACGTTTTCGTTGCCTAAAAATGTGTGGATGGAAGGCCAAAACAGAGAGAAAAAACCTGAGTTTCCAGTAGGCAGAGATAACAGCGTATACTCCGACGTCACAAACCAAGACATTTACACATATTCTGGGAAACCTGTTTCATCTCCTTTCATCACCATCTTTTGGTTAAATCCATTTTTAGCATGTGCCTTGTCCATTTGCGTTTTTGAATCATAACAATCAGTTAACGATTCTTGCAGTTGCTTGCTCCCACACACTCACAAATAGCATCTGCAGCCTAAATGTCTGAAATTATAAGGCACTCAATCACCTCGTCAGCAGCTCCGACACACACATAAACACACTCTGATCAGCATGATATCAGCACTTCCAAATGAAGCCCTGATATCACCACCGAAGAATGTGCAAAGGGATTAACACACATTATGTTCTGGGAAAATACCATTATGAATATATACAGCTTGTGGTGTATCATCGTGTGTGTTTGGTTGCGTCTGATGTGATGTCTAGAGCATTCCAGTTTGGAATGAGCCATGGCCAAACAGCTCCAGAAGGCTCTTAAATTTTCCCTCTCTATCACAGTGAGACAGGAAAAATCCTGGAGCAGCACGGCCCATTCACCTGCTCCTCAGCCTAGAAACAAACTGACAGATTGTGGACCGAAGGGAGAAACAGACTGAGAAGAATAGATGTGTGTAAGCCAGACCTGTGCGCTCCACAGAGTTTGAAGTGGAAGAGTCCATTTATCAGCAGCTGCAGGGGTGGCACTTTGCCATCCAACAGGCGAAAACGGTATTTCCCTCAAATCCAAACCATGTCGCTTAATAAGAGGGAGGAAAACACTGTAGGAAAGAGCGCTGAAAACGGTTACGCTGAAATACCCACACACAATGAGACTCAATCTAAGAAAAAAGAAATTCCTGCATGGACCCTTCCCATGGTTCTCAGCACAACATCCCTTACAAAGTAGTAACATGCTGTGGCTCCCATCAGTGTTGTTATTGTTAACTAAAGCTATCTGAATTAAGCTGAAATAAAATAAGATATAAGATTAAAAAAAAAAAAAAAATTGAAATGTTGCTTTGGCATCTAACTGAAAAAATTTAAGTACAAAAACATTCAAACATTAAATTATTAAAGCTGAAACTAAAATGGTAATACAAATTAAAGCTAAATTAGAATATAAAAAATTTATAAAAAGACAAAAGCACATGACAAAACTAATATTATAAAGAAAACTGAAAAAATATTACACAATTAAAAATATGAATAAATACTATAATAGTACAAAACAAAATACTTTTATATACAACATTGGTTCCCACAGTGTCATGCATACACTGTTTACTATGGTACTACTGAATGAATAATACATTTAAGTACAATGTCATTTATCTGCTTCAAATATCACGGTAAAGTAGTAGTGTGTATGAGATGATAATACTATGGTATTTTTTACCATGGTAGTGAAAATAATGTACCATTATATTTATATGGGACTGCAAGGTACTTCAAACACACCATGGTATATTCACCATACATGACCGATATATAAAAAATCTCAAAAAGTACCATGGTAGTACCACACTATTTTAAATGTATCTGATAGTTATTAATATCAGTATTACAATAAAATACCAAAGTACCATGGTAACACCACTGACTTTTTTATAATAAGCAACCACCCAGAAAACTCTAGCAACATACTAACAAGTCAGAACACTTTAACAACTGCATAACAATGTCCTGCTAACTACATACAACATCCTAACATATGTCAGCTAGTTCTGCACAAATGTGACCACACTGCATTCAGAAATAGCAAACAATTAGATTGTTAGTAAACTTCTTTTTAAACCTGTTCCTTTCACCATCTACTGTAAAATAAAATATGCTTGTCAGAAAAAGAGAGGACATTCCATTGTCTAGTTGTGTATATATCAGAACTGAATATAAAAACGCAACTAGTTACTATATGCTTAGCACTAAACTAACCTTGGGAGCCTTCTCTCTCATTCTCATGCACTTGTTCTCCCAACAACCCCTCTGAGAGACTCACAATTAGTAGCTTAAATGGAACAAAAGCAGCTCTATGGATGTGTATTACGATGCAAGGATAATTCCTTCACTGAGCCTGATGGACTGTGCTGGGCTTTAAAAAGAAGAGAGAGAGAAAGAGAGACGGAGAGACGTGTTTTTCTGGTAAGTACAATGAAAGGAAAAAAAAGGGGGGAGGGTGAAGGGGTCTCCCAAGGAAATACCTGCTGGATCAAACACTGCTGCCTACTAGGAAAGTGTGTGTGTGAGTGTGTGTGTAGATGTGGAAAGAATGCATTAGGAAGCCCCTCCTCATCTCCTGAATGTGCCACAATGTAAGTTCATCATATTTATTAGCCACGCTAAAGCCATTACCATCACCCTGTACGTGTGTATGTGATTTTATAGACAATAACTGCTTGAATTACACTGCAGACACAGAGAAAACCCTCTGGCCAAACTCAAAGGTCATTTCGGGTGGTCTCTGTGAGATTAGCTCATAGGTTATACAGAGTTGTTGTTTCTTTTTGTAATCTTGAGATTCAAGTGGTCAAAAGTCACTTGGCTATTCATCTGCATGTACTCTTAGAGAAGAATACAGATTTACATAATTTAAAATAAAAATGATATACATTATATATCATATAAATTATAAGTGGACAAAATATTCCTTTAAATTACACATGATTGTCCCAAAATGTAAAAATAATGTCATGTAAAAAAAGAAATGTTCCAAACAGCATGAAAAATATAATAAATATTAATAAACACATTCAATACCAATGGTAATTTGGCACCCCATGAGACATGTCTGTAGCTTTATTAATGTCTGTAGGCTCTGTTTCTATAGCAGCAGCGGGTCAGACATCAGCCTCCAAAGAGATATACACTTTTGCTGTCATTTCTTCAGGTCTGTCACAGTGAGATGGAAACTCTGAGATTAAGTCTGTTCCGTTCTGTTCTGTTCTGTTCTGTTCTGTTCACACAGTAGGAAAAGACACAGTCTGAATACTGATCTCTCTCTCTCTCTCTCTCTCTCTCTCTCTCATACAGATAGATGGAAGCATAGACTCCTGCAGAGAGCTGTTTTCATGAACGTGAGACAGTGTGTGACTCAAGCCCTTAGAAACCACCACAGCAACGCCAATGTGCTTTATAGCTCACAACACAACCTGCTCATGGCATGAATTCAAACAGGACAAGAGTTTTGATTGTGAGTAGCACCTGTAATGTACATGCGAAACTCACCTCTGTGATGCCAGGGTTGTTGTTATGGCATTTCTAAAGATTGTTTACTGCCCCAAATATTCTGGTCACTACATATGGCTGCAGTCTATCTTTTTACCCCTTTTATTGTTCGTAAAATCAAATTATAAGTTAGATTTAAAGTATTATTCATGCTAGTACAAACAAACTGTGGGACAAATTACACGTGAACGTAATTAGGATTAGGGGTTTAGTCAAATCACTAAGCCTAAGAATAAGCTTTAGTGATATGAGCAATAAAATATTATGTGAAAAAAAAATTATGTATAAAAAAAAAAAAAATTTGATTCAGAATATAAATTAATATGTATATGTTATATATTAAAAAACTGCTTAAATGAAATAATATATTATAGATATATATTATATATAAATATATATTATTATTATTTATCATTCAAATATATATTATTATTCATTCATTCATTCATTCATTCAATTAAATCAGATATTAGGTATCATTACGGTCTGAACAAACAAAAACATGTAAAGAAACATTCACATATTATATATTTCCTCACACTTTTAGTTTCTTAAGTAGGTGTTTATCACCTACAGATTATTGAAAATGACTGAAAATGACCAAGCCTGTTTATACCTGGTAGACTGCACGGACCAGGATGTCAGGAGCTCTGATATGTGTGTGCCTCAATCTTCTTAGGGCAGCCGAGGTCACATCCCATAATGCATTGTGCCTCACACACATACTATCTCCCAGACTCATAAGCATCGCCTCCATGACCGACAAACACACAGGTACACAGGTGTGTGTTCAAATAATCCCCTCTCAGCACAGGTGTGTGTGGGAGAAGACATCCCCAGGTAATGCTGCTCTCCTTTCTGCGTTCCCCTCTTTCATTTTCTCATCCCTTCTTCCTTTAATCCTGCTCCATGGGAGACTGAGATTGTGACTTCTTTGTGACTCAGATCTCGTCTTCTAAATGAATTCAGTCTCACTGGTCTGTCACTGGTCTCAGTCCCTCCAAGGACAAATTCCAAGAATAACAGCTCTTAGTTCGCCTAGCACAAACATTCCCACAAATAGAGCACTATTGGTCCCTCTCTCTCTCCCTCTTTCTTTCTCCCTCGCCCCTACTTGTTTGTTTTAAAGCAACAGTCTCAGAGAAGTGCATCGAGGGGTTTTAAGCTTGCATGATGCTCTGAGATGCCCATCTAGGGAAGAATGAAGGATACTTTTCCCTCTCCGCAGGACGGATCCTGCTCGGGTTCATTGGTCCCGGGCGACTAAAGAGATACCCGATATGTGTGTCTCAGCTTTCCCAGTGTGGCAGGGCAGCAGACAGCTCTACTCATGGGAGTTGAAAACTTGTTTTTCCAATGTTTTTTTAATGTTTAAATTATTGGATATTTTTATGTTTTTTGACACTTTATGTTATTTGATTGATACTAGCAGGGATGTCAATACATAATTCTGGTGCTGTATTTATGGTAATATAACATACAGATTGTTCACTATTTAGGTATTTGGTAAAATGCCATATCAAACATGTCAACAATGCTGTAAATACTTTTGATCTTTGCTGATGGGTAACTCATGCACTCAGCCTAAACACCAGATACAGTGATTTACATTGCCTCTTATTTGAACACAGCACATTTTTCTTTCTGCAATTCAACAGAAAGCCTTGGTCAATAGTTAAAGGCGTCTGATCTTGAGAGAAGGTGAATGGCATCTGATCTTGATTAAAAACTCTTCATGTCTTAGGAGGGATTTATGGAATTTTCATACTCATGCTGCCGTGGCTTACTGTTTGATCAAAGTTGAACCCATCAATATTGGATTAACCATGATCAATAAAAGATTCATCATGGTGAACATAGTTTCAGCTCAAATGCCATGCAAGTATCAAAAAAAGAATATGGAAAACAACAGAATTGACATGACTTGGTATTAGAAACCAGTGTAAAAGAGAAATGCAGTTGTTAGCTTTTACAATAGTAAAATCATATGATTACAGAGAGTGTAATGACACTGTGTGCCACTAAACCTCATTCACTTACAGTCAGTGACAGCTGAAGTCTAATGAATAAGCACAGAAGCACATGGGTTTCTGTTTGTGTTCATGCTGCTGTGGTACTGAAGGCCAAATACAGGGCTATAGAACCAGGACAACTACAATAACTCATTCACGCTACTGTCCTGCCATTATGCGGCTCAATGCATATTGATTTGTGCACAATAAACCCGATGCAAACTGTGATAGTACAATTGTAAATCATACATGTGAAAGTATTCATGGAGGAGCATGCAGGACAGAGAGAAACAGAATTCCTAAGAACCTAAGAAGAGTTTTGAGTAGTATAGTTTGCACAAACAAAAGTTGCATGTTGCTAGGGTATTAATGTTCCCCAACCCAAAATAAAATAAAATGAAATATAAAATAAAATATGAAATATTAACATAACATAAAATCATGTGACACTGAGAAAGTTGCATAAAAAATTATGTTTTTTTTTTCTCTGAAGGAAATGAGGACATAAAAACAGAAAACAAGTTGTCCAACAATAAATCAGCATGATGTTAAATTGTGAAATATGCAGCGTCCTGTGTTTCCTGCTGTGTTCTATTGGAATGTTCAGAATATGTGTTTATGAGTCACTGGCTGCTGCTTCCTGAGTGGTGAGAATGTCATCTGCTGTCATTTAAATTTGTGAATGTGTGTGAGCGGCTATTGTGTGAAGGAATAGGAGCAAATATTTAGAAATGGAGGTAGTTCTCAAACGTGTGATTGTGTGTGTGTGTGTGTGTGTGTGTGTAAGCAGTCTATTTTGTGGAACCCTGGGAAAAGCTGTGGTATTCAGTGATTTTACACTATACACACACTTAGACACACAAAAGACAGAAACCATATTAATCACACAGATGAGTCAGTCGACCATGTACTTTTCACACACTCACACTCTATTTAGATGAAAAAGAAACACTTAAGAAATGTAGGTCACAATAAATGTGAAGGAAATCACATTTCTCACCTCTGAAATGAGTGTTCAATAGCATCATTGAACACACTCAAAAATACACAGACAACAGTACATGGATTTGTAAGCGATTCCACACAAGGCTATCTATCCATCCATCTATCTATCAGATTACATAGACAAATAAATGGTTAAAAGTTTAAAACTATTTTTAAGATTTGGATTCTTATTCATGTTTTATAATTACTCTTAAACTTTAATTTCAAGTGCATTACTGAAAACATGTTGTTCGTTTCACAAACTTAGTTGAAATTTTTGTGCTGAACGAAAGCATGGCACAACATAGATCTACATCATTCCCAAATTCTTCCTCTTCTTTTCTTTCTCACCCAAACACACAAAAGAACCTGTGGCATCTTCAGTACCATGTGACAGAAGCACAAAAAAGAGAAATAGAGCACCAGATCTGTTTGAAGTTCATGTTCACGTGCATATGCGTGCTGACCTACTTCATTCTGCATATAGGCTAATAAGTGTTTGCTCCTGAATCTTTCTGTGAGCATAAATATTTATGAGGATTATAATATAAAAGCACAAGAGCACAGAGTGGGTGGCCACACACACACACACACAGAGCACATGCACTGAGCCAGTGGAATTAAGCAACTCCAATCCAAGTCCACCAGCAGAATGCATAGACATTTCCTCCCTTAACACCCAGGCACACCATCACACACCCCCAGAATGACATGAATAGACTATTGAGAGAGAGAGAGAGATGAGTCAAAATGTGTGTGTGAGTGTGTGTAATGCTCTATGACAGGCCTGTTCCAGCTAATGTGAAATGATCCATTCTCTACTCTTATTTTTAGCACAAAGCTCTGTACTTGTTCATGTCTAAGGAACATTCGGGACCCTTTGAGGGGTGATGCATCCTGTTTTGGGGGACAAATGTGACACTGACTGACCCTGGAATCATGCACGGGTGTTTCTGGGAACAGAACATGAGATTTAATTGAAACCAGTAGACGTCAAGTTCACATAGAGGTTGGAGTCATTTAAGAAGCTTTATGTTCTCACACATGCTGGAGATGGTGTATGTGTGTTTACGACTAGGCTGCATTCCAGTCTAATATTCAAAGTAGTCAGAACACTCTTCATATCTTCCAATGATATGAGGAAATGTGTGCGTGTGTGTGTGTGTATGGAGAAATTCAATTCTATTCCATCAAGCTCCTTCAGGGCAGCTGATATTGCCGTATTCACATGCTGAAGTCTGTGAGGGGTATATGCACTAGCATGCATGAGTGTGTGTGTTGTGGGATGTTTCTTCCTCCCAAAGATCAGTTTGAGCTTGAGGGGTTGTCTAAATGGAGAGGAAAACAATAAAAGTGATAGCGCCAGCTTGGTGTGTGCGTGCCTGTGTCCAGATTTCTTGAGGGCCCAAGTGGAGAAGCTAGTACATGGTGATGTGACAAAGCTCTAAATGGTCAATTTATCATCTAGACAACAAAGTAGAAAATATTTTGACATTTCTTTGGAAGGAAGCATCAACTCTGCCATGTCTGAGGCCACAAATGTACTCTGGTATGAAGACGCTGACGCTATTGCATTGCAAGCTTGCTGTCCTGCTGTACATTCTTAAAATGCATTCTTGCTTTATGTTGGTAATCTTGCTGAGAAAACCAAACCCCTTGTTTATCATCGACTGTGAGCTCACATTCAGACCCACTGATAGATTGAACCAAGTGCCTGCCCTACAGGATGAAAAGATCTTTTACTACTTCCATTACATCATGACTTTAAAGGGAAAGTCCACCCAAAAATGAAAATTCTGCCATCGTTTACTCCCTCTCATGTAATTCCAAACTCATGACTTTCTTTCTTCTGTGGAACACAAAAAAATATATTTTGAAGAATGTTTGTATCCAAATCATAGCATGGGTGAAAAATACTATGGAAGTCTCTGTTCGGTCACCAGCATTCTTCAAAATATATTCTTTTGGTTAAAAAAAAAAAAAAAGTTGACAGAATTACCATCCATGACCTCACATTCAATTGTAATAAATAGGCGGGGTTTGAGATGACTAATTTGAGAAGTCACTGGAAGAAAGAGTTATGGCATTTTGATTAAAACCCACAAGCTCAAAGATTTAATAAATGAAAAATGCATGAACAAATAATTCCCAATAAGACACATTTAAAATACAGATAGGTTGAATTTCCACTTTAAACTACCCTAAAATGGTTTAACCTGGTTTAAAATAATCTCCCAATCTGGCCAAGCTAGTCTTCAGCTGAAAGACACCCATAATCCCAGACCAGCAAACCATTTTAGGCTTGTTTAAGATGGAGTTTTATTTTCCATCAGGGAACAAACCTCAGTTTTCACAGAGTGATAGTTTCCTTCATATGTGCCATTAAATCAGATTATGCTATTATTATGGTAGCTAGGTATAAGAATAGCAACAGTTCAGCTAACTTTAACTTGATCAGCAAACTTCTCCTCAAAGTTTTGCCATGCCAGCCATGTCAGAATTTGACCCTGAGAATACTTCCAACACAAACATTGAGAAAATTCAGCAATGCATGAAATGCTCGCCAAAACCAGCAGCATCTGCATCCGAGTACTTGCATAGAGTCTGGCCTTTATGAATAAAGGCAATAGAAATTATAGTTGAAGACAACACACACACATTTCTACACATTTTTGATTACAGACACAGCATAAAAGCATTAGCAACTGTAAATGTGTTACTTTAGAGCATTTTAAAAGATGGCTGACGTTGCACAAGCTCAAACACACACTTGCATATTATTCTACATCTATTTGCATCATGCCTGACCTGCTTCCTAATGGGAGGCAACAGAACGGTTAAATTTAACAAGCCTCAATTAGCACTCTACTTTAGCTGAGAGTTAGCTCACTGCCCAGAGACAAACTCTATGGAGCACAATACAAGACCCAATCAAGAACATACACACATAGACAGCAGTGATTCCACCCAATGAAACAAAGTGTGTCCAAGGAGAACTCCAGCAGCCCAATAAACATCAAGATAGAAAGGAACTGTTTTCCATAGCCAAACTGCTACTTTAGTTTTGCTAAAAGCCTTGGATTGGAAATCTGGCTTCGAAAACCCTGCAAGTAGTCACACCATATTATAGCAAAGAAACAAGCTGAGATAAATTTATAACTCGACCTCAAAAAGAGGAAACGAGGAGGAGGAGGAGAAGGAAATGGGAAGCTGAAAGGACAGGAAATAGAACACAAGAGCATGAAATGGTAAACGAATGACAGAAATATGTGGGCAAGTAAAAGAGTATGGCAGTTGAAGGAGAAGTGAAGAAAAAAGGGGTGAGTGGAGGGTAAGATGGTGAAAGAGACCAAAAGGACAGGGCTTCTTTCATTGTCTCAGTCTAATGAAGCAGAACATATTTGTCTGTTCCAAATTTCCAACAAGCGAAAAGATTTAACTTATTTAAGATTTAACTTAAGATTTATGGAAAGCCCTCCAGCTACATGATTACATTAACCTTCTGTGAAGAAGGTACATGCAGTCCACATACAGTACACAAACACACGCAGACATAAAATCAACTCAAGTTATGCACAAGTTATTTGGAGTCTAATCATAAAACATGGAGTTGTATAATGGTGAAACCCATCAATATGTCCATTTCATATTTCACCCTGAAACCAAAAGATCTTGTTTAAAAAGATGCCTGTTAATGGACCATTAAGATTTTGTGCACTGTAACATTATTTTCATGATAATTAAATGCATTCCCCCTTCAATTCTTATTAATGTAATGCAAAAAATCTTATCATTAATGCAATGCAAAACAACATACTTTCTGATAGTTTTTTCTAAATATATTTTATAGTATATATTTTTTATTATTTGATATTTAATTCTTTTAATTTATAATTCTATTTCATAATCAATTAGACATACTGTATATTTACAGTATACTAATGTTCAACATTTTGGGGCTCGTAATTATTATAAATATTATTATAATTTTTTTTAAAGAAATTATTACTTTTATTCAGCAAGGATGCATTAAATTGTGACAGTAAACAATTAAAAACACTGATAATTTGACAGCATATTTCAAATTTTAATTAAATGCAGATCTTTTGAACTTTCTATTCATCAAAGAATCCACAAGTTTCCACAAAAACATTAAGCACTACAACTGTTTTCAAGATTTATAATAATAATACGTTTTCTTGAGCAGCAAATCAGCATATCAGAATGATTTCTGAAGGATCATGTGACACTGAAGTTACATTGTAATGTTACATAGTAAACTGAAGTAGTAAACTGAAAATTCAGCTTTGCCTTACAGGAATAAATTACGTTTTAAAATATATTAAAATACAACATTTATTTTAAATTGTAAAGATTTCACAATATTACTGTCTTTAATGTATTTTAAATCAAATAAATGCAGCCTTGGTGAGCATAAAAGATTTATTTTAAAAAACATATAAAAAAAATCTTACCAGACCAAAATGATCTAACTTTTTTACAATGCAAATTGTTTTAATTTTCTTATTCAAAATATATATTTTTGCATGCACTGTAAAAAATGTCAACTTATTTTGATGAGTTAAATAACTTGCCATTTTTAGAGACTATTTGTACTTTTGATATTGGGGTGAAACATGGACAAGTTTTTGTGAGATTCACCCACAACAACTCAAGCTTCTCTGACTCTATGATTACCCTGTCATGTATGTCTGCTGTCTGTGGGAGCTGCATGTCAAAATCACTCAAACAGATGAAAATGAGAGACACAAAAGACAAGGAGAAGGAAAAAAACATTGAGGGGAAAGAGGGGGGTTTGAGAAGCCTAGTAATCAGAGAATGAGAATGAAGCCCTTGTTCCTTTGATTAAATCTCTGTCTGCTAATAGCAATAGTAATGCCTTATCAACTGCTGCCGTCCCCCAAAACCTTGTCTGCCGTCCTCACAGGAAATCCCTAAATTACAACCCTGTTTCAAAAGAGCCAATCAATGCAACCCAGTGAGACAGACACGCACCACACCACAGGCCTTTATTAAGACCAGAACTGCCTCTTAAAGACACGTAGCAGCCTAAAGACATCTAATGAAAACATAAGGCAAAGACAAGAAAATGGGTCCATCAAAAACTTCCATCATGTTCCATTAGTCTAAAAGTGAACAGTTTTTGAGTGATTGGCAGCGTCATATTATTCAACTCATCAGTTGGAGTGATTTTGGTTGCCCTCTCACTGACAGCCCATAATTGATGGTTAAACAGGATGTAGACATCTGTACCCTAGTTATGACACATATGGACATACAATAGATTAAACATGCCTTCTTGCAGACAGAGCTGAAGAAATGGAAGAGAAAGTGCAAAAGAAGGCAAGAAATTGTGAGATGAAAGTAATATATTTAAATATATTTAAAATATTTGTTAGAGAGCAGACACTGACATATATATATATACAGTAATGAAGAATCACAGTGAATCTGAGTTTCATGCACACACAAATTCACATGCTTTCGCAGTTCTGGATATTATATGCGAGTCATTCAATTTAGTTTTGCATGACAGTCTGCACGTACACGAATGTAGGCATCATGCCACAATTCAGTTAGAGCTAAGTGTCTACAATTTCTCAGGTAAAACTCACAGCAGCTGAAAGGACAGCCTCAGGCCACAGAGAATGACAGTAAAGAGGAGGAGAGCTCTGGAGGGATGCAGTAAAAATAACGTGTGTGAGGAAATCCTCTAATCAATAATTCAAACTGCTGTAATTACAGACATCTGTCTCAGCACAAAAAGAGAAGGAGAGAGAGAGACGTAATGTGTACTACGCATTGTGAAATATTAAACACTTCATGTAACTTTAGTGCATAACGGGAATCACATTAAGCTGGCACACAAAAGCCATATGAAATACTGTAGACATGAATGTAGGCCATTTCATCATCATGCAAAGAGATATACATTTTGTAAAATCTTCTTTTAATGTAATTTGAAGATAGTTTTTGATAGAAGTGGTCATGTTCCATGGTCAATGCTGATCTGATGTCAAGAAAGTAGGGTGGCCAATGTATATAAATGTATATTACTGATAGTATTTAATGTTATATAGAATTTATATTTCAATTTATAATTATCAACAAACACACGCACACACGTCACGCACACACATCTCACACACACATATATAGCAATAGTACTACATATTATTGATATTAATGATTTTATCTATCTATCCATCCAACTAAATCATTAATTATTAAAACATAATTAAATATCAATAACTGATTATTAATCAATACATATACACACACGCAAGCATAATACATTATCATTAAATAATATCAATAATATTAATAACTGATTACTTTATATATATTATTATTTATATCTTATCTATGATATATATATATATATATATATATATAATTAATTCATTAATTCATTAAATAAATAATATGACAAAAACTGATTATATAATGGCTATGATATGTCATCATATATATTTATATACATATTTTATTAGAGATATTTAAAAAATGATAAATAAATAAAATGTATAAATACATTTATTTAAATTTACAAACTGATATGATAAAATCATCAGGCTTGAAATCATTATCCTATTTTGTATTTGTGATTTTTTAAGAACCTGAATCTCTATGATTATTAATTTATTACCTCTTTTGATGCCACAAAATGTCCACCCACACACACATACACATATACAGAGATACACACACCCACATACAGAACGAAAGCAAACCCATGTGTACAGTTACATACACACACACACCCACACACACACACACACACACACACACACACACACACACACGCACACACACACACACACACACACATCTGTACGGACAGAACTTGTACCCTGTGGCAGTTCCAGTAAATGACAGTCAGGTCAGTGAGGTGAAGCGTGCCGTATTTTGTCTGCTAACATGATTCACATAACTGGACAGGTTGCTGCGTGTTTTGGGGTAATCACAGTGATGATTAGTTGGTACCACTATCTTCAGTGAACAAACACTATTACGCAACACTGTCATTTGAACTTGATCACAGATCTCAGAAAGCCATAATTGTGACAGTGACATGAGAGGCATATGAAGCATGAAAACAACACAGTTCACTGAGATTCTCTGTAAAGCACTTATGCAGGTGCACATCCATCATGGCAACAGATAATCAGCTAATTATCTCCACTGTCTCCTCAGCTACAAGGATGCAGACAATCTAACACACAAGTGCCGCCACTGACAGTCCTTAAAAACCTTGAGCCAGCATTCAAAAACACACAAGACTCTTGGATCGTCTCACGTCTTACCCTCTCCTCGCTATTTCGCCTCAACGTCCCCACCGGCAGTTTAAGGAGAAGCCTACGGGTCCTGCCGGGCGTTACGGCTCCCTGGATCACCATGGTGTGTGTGTGAGTGTCTGGTCCGCGGGTGTTCTGCGTCTGCTGTCCCACCACAGACAGGCGGGCTGTTTCTCTCTCCCGATCTGTCTCCACAGCTCCCTTACACCTATTGTCCAGCCTGTCTCTTCTTGTTCCTCTTTTGAATGTGTTTACACCTTCTTTGTTGATGTTTCTTGCACTCTTTCTGTCTGTTTCGCCTCTGTCCCTGTGTCTTTCAGCAGAGGGTCTCCTCAGTATGGTCCTCAGCCCATACTGTGTCGGCTTTCATACTGCTTCCTCAGGAGAAGCGTGTGTGAGTGAGAGAGCAAGTACAAGCGAGGAAGGTTGTTGTTCTCTCTCTCTTTCTCTGGAAGTAGCCGTGGAATGGCGTGCGCTCTAGATACGTCAGCCTCGCTTCCTCCAGTCAAACTCAATCCAGGTCACCGGATTAATATGAGTATAATCACATACACACACGTGAGTCACATGACGCTGCACAAGAATGTATGTGTGTATATGCTGTGTATATGTTAACGTTTATGATGAGTTGTCGAATATCAATTCTCCTGCTCAAACAGAATATCTGATGTTTTGCCATCTGCTGTTCAGATTAGCCATAAATCCCACGGCTGCTTTCACCAGACAGACTACACACACACACACACACACACACACACACAAAGGGAAAATACCCTCAAGCTGCCAACAAGATTACACACTAGGGATCGTTGTTTGCGTGTGTAGGACATTATCGCCTGTACATGTATGTCCTAACAAGGACCATGTCTTATTAAAAACTGCACTAAACGCCTGTCCGTCCTTCTCTGCTCTTCAGAACTCAATGAAGCAAACAGACAGCTACACTCTTAAAAATAATGGTTCTTTATTGGCATCTGTGGTTCCATGAAGAACCTTTAACATCCATGGAAACTTTCCATTGCACTATATGTTCTTTATAGTGGAAAAAGGTTCTTTAGATTATTAAAATGTTCTTTACACTATTCTGTCATCATTTAATCACCGTCATATTGTTCCAAACTTTCTTTCTTTTATAGAATGGAAGCCTATGGGATCAAAAGCAACACTGGACCCCACTGATATTCATTGTACAGAAAAAAATAGATATTTTCCAAAAAAAGGCTTACAGGGATCTATCTATTCAAAATTAACTGTAAAAATCAACAAGCTATTTTTATTTTCCTTAAAAACTCATTTCTTTTTGAATAATATATGCATTTCTTGATATTTCTGAAATTACAAAATTAATCATGGCAAATTAATTTAAAGGGGTCATGTGATGTTGCTAAAAAGAACATTATTTGGTGTAATGCAGTTATTTGGTGTTTATGCTGGTTAAGGTTAAAAAAACACATTATTTTACATATAATGTACATTATTGTTTCTCCTCTATGCACCACATTTCTGGAATGTGTTGATTTTTACAAAGCTCATTGTTCTAAAAAAGCAAGGTGTGCTATGATTGGCCAGTTATCCAGCGAACAGAAGAAAACCAATAAAATCCATTACAAATGAGGCATTTGTTGCATCCAGTGGGGACATACAGTAATTACTGGTTATAATGACTTATACTGTGTTTTTACGCGTTGTGTTGCATATCGTGCTACGTAAACATAAAACCATGTCTGAATTTGTGATGGGAGAAACGACAAACAACAAGCGCTTCTCTACACTGCTCAAAAACTTGCAGTTTAATCATCATTAGCAATTATTTAAATATAAAAATATACTTAGGCTGTGAGTCAGAAGCGCCAGACTGTCCTTGCAAAGTTGGAACTGCCCCACTTTATAGAAACAGCCTTTGTACCACAGATACATACATTGTAGGCTACTGGTTCAGGAAGCAGAGCTTATCCTAAATGTGCAGCACACATCTGTATATTTGGATTGAACAGTTCTGGAACAATGTTTTAAATACAACTTAACCACTGATTTCTAGTTGTGTCCTCTTTTGGAAGGCCAAACAAAGTAGCTTCGCTTTCACAATGAAACACACAGAATCTCCACAACATGCGCCAGCAGCAACAGCGAGAATAAAAGTTACACCTTCTTTCTTTGCGTTAACATTTGGGCGGTGTTATGCAAATCTTTCCATGTCGTAACATAGACATTTGGCGGGGGGTGTTAGAACAAGGCGTTTTAGAAGGGGGTGGTTGACTCTCAACTTTTATAAAGAATACCTCTTTGGATTTGAGACTTTAGTCTTTACAACTTTACAGATGTTCTTCATGCTTCAGCTTGTAACACTCCAAAAAGAAATGAAAAACTGAAATCGCATCATATGACCCTAGGAAAATTTTGTAGACAGGCAGCTTTGTCATAACTACAGCTGAAATATTGGAAATTTGTTTGAAAATTGTGTTGGGCAATGGGGTACCTTCAAGTTAAATATTTAAAGAACAAAAAGAAGAAGAAAAAGAACTGCAACTTCTGCTTGAACAAGCAGCACTCATATGTATGGTACTTTAATGTAGACTCTAGTTTTATTGCATTAAACATTTATAACATTTAGAGAGAGAGAGAGAGAGAGAGAGAGAGAGAGAGAGAAAGTCATGAGCTTTCCTGCTAATCCCTGCTCAGCATGATTCATTCAGTAGCTGCTCTAGATTAGGAATATTAAAAACCGTTTCTATTTTTACAGAACTGCGAAGTCACTGAGGGTCTAGATGGCTCTTTGCCTTATATTGCTAAATAAATTTATACCTAAATTATGCCAGTGTTGATTACCCAAGATGGGGAACAGGGAAACTGATAAATTTGTCACAACGAGTGTATTGTTATTCTCTACACTCACACACTAAACCAAGCTATTACATCCTGTGTAACCGTGATATTCTTAATACAACACGAGAGTGGATAAAATGCCCAGAGGAAAAGTAAACTCACACACACACACACACACACACACACACACACACATACATATATATACAGTATACACACATACACCTTCCTGAGTTTTCTCCAACACAGCAGGCCATTTTAGCAAATATGTGGACAACATGTCACCATTCAAAACATGGTTAATGGACCTGTCACACTCTCACTGTTGGGCTAAATTAATTCATCCAATATAATAACACAAACAAAATCTCTAAGCACCAACCATAACACAAAAGAGAGCGTACAGCAGGCGATGGGGGAGGCTGTTTGAGTCTTTCTGAGATGGTTTAATGGAGTTCTGGAGCTCTGCCTCTGTTCTGGGACTGCAGGGGCTCGTCCAGACTTTGTTTACACTGCACCCTGTAATCTCAGCCCATGGCACTGAGTGTGTGTGTGTGTGTGTGTGTGTGTGTCTCAGATGGCGTCCGTTGCAGTCGGCGTGGCTGTTATCCAGAGTTAGTTTTCATAAATTACCATAATTACTGCAAAACCCCACAGACACAAAAACATCAATCTACACCAGCACTCTTCTAAGAGGTCTGAAACCGGACCTACATTAGTATGAACGGAAGACAACTGGATGGGGAAGAAAAGGCTTTCGTAAAGCTAATTGTGGGAAAGGGTGAGGTTGAGAATGCAGAGTGAAACAAGAAAGAGGAAAAACATGAACACTGACAGCAATCATTTGTTTGGCATGTTAGAATAATTCACTTCAGATAAGCAAATTGATAACGCTCCTGTGGTTATTGAGTCTACAAACGATCAACAGCCACTTTAATTTTCCTCATTAAAATAAAGCATATATCTGTTATCAAGCACTGCAGAAGGTTTTTGGAAATACTGAACCATTTCAGAAGAGAATATATATATAAAAAAACAGACTTAGAAGGCAGTATTCTATGATTTTATAGCTTTTTTTCCCCTTATTCAAAGTCTCCTGTGCTGCAGTACATACTGTAAACTCAATTTCAGTTATAATATACAGTACAAACCAAAAGTTTGGACACACCTTCTCATTCAAAGAGTTTTCTTTATTTTCATGACTATGAAAATTGTAGAGTCACACTGAAGGCATCAAGGGCTATTTGACCAAGAAGGAGAGTGATGGGGTGCTGCGCCAGATGACCTGGCCTCCACAGTCACCGGACCTGAACCCAATCGAGATGGTTTAGGGGTGAGCTGGACCGCAGACAGAAGGCAAAAGGGCCAACAAGTGCTAAGCATCTCTCGGGGGACTCCTTCAAGACTGTTGGAAGACCATTTCAGGTGACTACCTCTTGAAGCTCATCAAGAGAATGCCAAGAGTGTGCAAAGCAGTAATCAAAGCAAAAGGTGGCTACTTTGAAGAACCTAGAATATGACATTTTCAGTTTTTTCACACTTTTTTGTTATGTATATAATTCCACATGTGTTAATTCATAGTTTTGATGCCTTCAGTGTGAATCTACAATTTTCATAGTCATGAAAATAAAGAAAACTCTTTGAATTAGAAGGTGTGTCCAAACTTTTGGTCTGTACTGTAGTTTCACATGATCATTTCACTTCACCTTCTATAGAAGCCAATCTCTGCTTTGAAGTACAAAATAAAACAGGTAATTTTAACATAAGCTGTAAACAAAATAAATTTTACAATAAGGAAAAAAAGGTCATACTGTGAGACATGAAGTTAAAGGTCCCGTTTTTCATGCTTTTTTGAAGCTTTGATTGTGTTTACAGCATGCAATATAACATGTGTTCATGTTTCGCTGTTAAAAAAAACATTATTTTTCACACAATTCACCTATCTGTATGCCGCTGTTTTCACTGTCATAAAAACGGGCTGATGACTTCCTTGTTCTATAAAGCCCCTCCTTCAGAAATACGTAACGAGTTCTGATTGTGCCAGCGGTTCCTGTGTTGTGATTCGACAGCAGCTGAGCGCACGCTTACCTCCTGGAAACGTGATTGGGCTAATTTTGGTGTAGTTTTGAGAAGCAAGTGTGCAGGAGCATGTGCTGGAGATGTACTTATAATCACAGGAGCGTTTTTACTGACGAGATGCGCATGAAAATCGCATTCGATTTTTTTGCACAGCCCTAACATCTAGTTAACAAAGCTAAACAGCGTTGCCCTTTGTGTAATAAGTTACAGAACCTGTTAAACGCACCAACTTAAATAATAAAATACACTTACCGGCTGTGGTCCATAAACAACGCCTTCTCCAGACAAAGAGGGAACTGCTCCATCTTTCAAGAATAATCTTTGTGCGAATCCGGCATTAAACTGATTGAGATTGAAGAAGCTCTCCTCAGTAAAATGTGCTGCACATAGTTTTATATGTGGATTATAATTTTTCGGAACCGAATTAAACATAAATTGTAACCATTAATTTCCAAGTACAGCGTCCCTGGGAAGCCCAAACAAAGGTGATACTCCGAGATAAAAATAACAGCGTTTCGACGACATGGCGACAAACACAAACGCAACTCTTCCTCTTCTCCGTCGGAGTGCAACAAGACCACGCCCCCTTTTTGTGTATTCCTGGGGGCGGAGGTTAGTCAAAAAACTGTTTTAGTGACGTCATTACTGCAGGAACTGGAAGGATGTAGTCCAAACGGGTCGTTTTTTGTAGGCTGTTAAATAAAATATCTTGCTTGGCATTGAACTTTGAGCTTTAGAATTTTACAGATATTATTTATACTCTAACAACAACATTACACACTAAATGAAGTTTAAAACATGTGATCACGAAGAACGGGACCTTTAAGGTAGAGTTAAGATAGTTCTGAGATATGAAAACAATAGTTAGAAATGAAGTCAAAGTGTAAGAAATAAAGTCACAAATAGGGGAAATAAAGCTTCATTTATGAGATATAAATGTATATAAATATATATTTTTTTAATAAGGTTTCAATTGTGCAATGCAAAAAAAAACATGGTGTACAATACAAAGTTACAATTAGAAAAAACAAATTTCTATTTATTAGATATAAAAAAGTAGAAAAATCTAAATTCTAAGATTTAAGGTTGAAGTGAGAAAGTTGCAATTTCAGATTAAAAGTAACATAGATATAATGATATAATGTCATAATTATGGGAAATAAATGTGTATTTATAAGATTTAAAATGTTGTGTAAGATAAAAAGTACAATTGTAAGATATAAAGTCAAGATAGTATGCTCTAAAGTTGTAGTCACAAAAAATAAAGTTGAAATTATAAGAAATAAAGTGATTATGAAAACATAATTCACAATTACGGGAAATAAAGTTGCATTCATGAGATATAAAAAATGTTTATGTTATCAGAAATGAAGTTGAAAGTATACAAAAAGTCATATTGTAATATATAAAATCTAAATGGTAAGATTTAAGGTTGTAGCTACAAGAAATATAGTTGTAAATAGTTGTATAGTCTGTAATACAGAGTTATTGTACAAGACATAAAGTATGAGCATAATAAGTTACAATTATGGGAAATACGTTTATATGTTTGAGATATTGATTATCATATTGTCAGATATAAAATGTACTATTTCAATAAGAAAAGGTTTAGCAGCTTAGAAAATCCTCTTTTTCATGATATGGCAGAAAAATCAATCCAAGACAAAACATGGGAGTTGCCCTCTTCACCGGTACATGAACTGAAGGAACTCTTACATAACACATGGCTCTACCAAAAAACCTATTCTTCAACTCCAAATAAACCACAACAGTAAAAAGGAACGAGTTTTTTGTCCCTAGTGCAATGTTTGAATACTGGTTGTCATTGCTTTGCGAGCTGGAAACATGAAGAAAGAACCTGCAGTTTCTACAGGCTGAAACATTGGAACAATGCCATGTATGTGAGGTGCATTTACAATAGAAATCACTGAATAACGCACAACACTACAGCACTGCCAAACACACAAGCCAAAGGCAAACAAACACACACAATGGAGTTTATCGCTCATTCTTTAGTGACTACTTTCACCCTGTCCTCTAGTTGGCCGTTGTTACTCTTGGGAGACTCCCATTCACACTGTGAAATTGCATGTGTTTGTGTGTGTGTGTGTGTGTGTGTGTGTGTGTGTGTGTGTGTGTGTGTGCGTGTGTGTGTGTGTGTGATAAAGGGGTAATAAAATGGAGTCACAGCCAGCTTTGCCCTTTACACCACCCCACTGTTCCCATGGTGACCAGCGACAGAATACTGTCCATGCCCTCTGCCATCACAACTACTGATTCATACACACACACACACATACACACACACATACACACACACACACACACACACACACACACACACACACACACACATACACACACACACACGTTTACAGAATACAGAGACTCCAGAGTGGGATATATATAATCAAAATAAATTACACTTTATTATTACATTTAAATTAAATTAATATTCTATATATTTAATATATTATTATTATTATTTATTTTATTTTAATTTAATAATAGAATATAATTACATTTTAATAATAAAATGTAATTTAATATTATGTAATAATTTTTTTACTTACATATTATAGACCAATTTCAGTGTTTGCAAATAGTGATGAAGTTTTTTGTGGGCGGAGCTTATCCGGGGGCAGAAAAAAACAGTTTTAATGTCGCACGTGTATAGAATACAGAGACAGAGACATTCTCTGATGAATAGAAAGTTCAAAAGAACAAAATGTATCTAAAATATAAATCTTTTGTAACATTATACATGTCTTTACTATCATTTGAATACATTTTTTGTTTCAAATCATACTTTTATTCAGCAAGGAAATATTAAATTGATAAAAGATGATAGTACAGACATTTATAATGTTACAAAAGATTTATATTTATATAAATGTTGTTCTTTTGAACTTTTTATTCAGCAAAGAATGTATGACTGTTGCCACAAAAATTAGCCCAAAAAGCCCAAAATGATATTTTAAAATAAATTAAAAAAAAAAAAAAAACAATTATTTAAAATTATTTCTAATAATATTTCACAGTTCGCCTGTATTTTTGATATAAAAAAAATGCAGCCTTGGTGAGTTTAACCCCCCCCCCGAAAAAATCTTGAAAAAACAACAACATTATAACCAAACCTCAAACTTGTGTACATCTTAACATACAACATCTACCTCAAATTATTATTTACTTCAGAGTACAATAACCTCACATGCTTATATAAAATATTTTCATTTTGGGACAGTATATACAGCTCTGGGAAATAAAGTTCATTCTTTGTCCTAAAAAGATCTGACAAAATATTGCACATCACTGAAACCAGCATTTAATGTGACAAACTCAAACTTGCTTTGTGGAACTAAATTAATCTTTTCCAAAAATAACATCACAGGCATTGTTGAAATATCTTACGCCAGGAGATTAAAATAAAGGGATTATGAACCGGTTGGGTAAAAATAAACAGAGCTTTGTTTTTAGACTTCCTGACGGCACTGCAGGCTCTTGATGAGAGACAGCAGAAGCACATATAATGTTCAGCTTTCAGTGACTACACAAACCACACTATGATTATCAAAGACATTAAACAGAAATAAAAGGAAAGACATGCTGGTTCAAACATGAACTACCTTACATTTACATTTACACACACACACACACACACACACACACACACACACACACACACACACACACACACACACACACACACACACACATTTGTTTTTGTGAAAAGTGGGGACATCCCATAGGCGTAATGGTTTTTATACTGTACAAACTGTATATTCTATCGCCCTTCACCAACCCTACACCTAACCCTAACCCTCACAGGAAACTTTGTGCATTTTTACTTTCTCAAAAAAAAACTCCTCATAAGTCACCCTCTCCTTGTAATACCTGTGTCATACCCATGTCATTATACAAAGTTGTGTCCTGATATGTCACAAAAACAAGAGCACACACACACACACACACACACGCACACACACAACATATGTTATATGGTTGCTAGGGTGTTCTAAGTGGTTAACAGGGTGTTTCTATGCCGTTGCTAACATGTTCTGCATGATTTATTACTAGCCCACCAAGTGAAAACACTCAACCCCCAAGTCTTTCAATGTAAGCCTATGGGAAGTTTTTTCTTATTGTTTTATCATTAACTAAGCTACAATCTCTTTTAGAAAAGTAAAAGGGACATTACATTGAAGTGCATCATCAATTGTCAACTACAATTCAGAGTTTTGTGTTTCAGTCCAATCATAATCATGGAAATTATGTCAGTTTTTCTTTAATTAGCACACACGCACAATTGCACACACACACACACACACACACACACACACACACACACACACGCACACGCACAATTGCACACACACACACACACACAAACACTAGACTACACTGTAAAAGTCTCAGGCATCTGTCAGGACTGTCACTCAAGTGAGATGATTGAATTATTCACAGCAGTGAGACTTAACAGCATAAACTTTTTCATCAGCATCATCATTTTCATCATCTTGCAGACACTGATGAAACTCAAGTTCGAGCAAAAGCGAAGATCATATAAAAAGAACTCAAGCCCTAAAGGCACAGTTCACTCAAAATGAAAATTCATCATTTATGCTCCCTGTCTTGTCCTAAATCCAAATGACTTACTTTCTTCTGTGTACAATATTCTGAAAAACTTTTTTTGCTCATACATTAGAAGTCAATGCATTTCAAAACAACACTTTCAAAAAGTATATGTAAAAAAAATTATAATAAAAAAAAATTATATATATATAGTTTTACACAGAAGAAAGAAATTAATAATGCTTTAGAACAGTGGTTCCCAAACTTTTCCATTCCACGACCCACCTAGACAAGTGTAATATATTTCACGACCCACCAAAATATTAAAAAAAAAAAAAAAACAACGAGTGAAATTACTTTAAACCTAATCTTACTTAAAATTTTTATGACAGAAATTAAGTATTTAAGAAAAATAACCATTTTATTTTAGAGTACAACTGAAAATTTCACTACAAATTTACAAGTTTTAATTTTTGTTTACTGGCGTTAAAATATGTAGTGTCCATAAAAACGTGAAGCAGGCTCACTCCAGTGAAGTGTGATCTGCGCTGCTGTGTTTTGTTGCATTCATGATCCTTCCGTGTGTGTCGGCGAGAACGGAGCACAATCCAACACTTTTTTAGAAAAGCATAAGAAGCAAAGCAGAACTATCTAAAACAGTTTGGAGATTAAAATAATTGTGAAATAGGTAAAAAAAGACCGATTGAACCTTTTAATGACATTGCTCTGAGACCTTCAAAACACGCAACGCACACGGACTTAATTGCAATTTGAAAATCACACTAAGGATATTGCAGTTCATTATTAATGTTGGTGGGCTATATCGTTGTGATGAGTGGGTTCCCAGTTCCCGCCTCCTTCTTCCTGTGATTGTGAAGATTTTAATGTTTTACACTGGTGCCGAAGCCAGGGAGGAAGGAGGGGCGCGCTGCCGAAGATCCTTCGCCGCTGGGGTGAATCCGCAGTGCCATCGAGCAGGGCGAAGGAGTCTGCCGCCGAGGGTGCTCGATGTGGTGGGCTGGAGTGAGTTGCCGGGGGGGGGGGGGGGGGCGAACTCACTCCAGCCCACCGCCTCGATGACTCCTTCGTGGAAAGAGGTGGGAACCGGCGGACAATCAAACAAAGTTTTAATAACCAAATAAACACAAAACAGCGCGACAGCCCCTCTCGGATGACTGCCGTGCACAAATAAAAAACAAACACAAAATAAAACCCAGGCCTGGTCCTCTCTCGTCCTTCACTGTCATCGCTCCTCTTTTGTATCTTTCCGATCTCCTCCGTGGTTCTTGAGACCGGTGAGTGTTGCTCATTTCCCAATCACTCCACCGGCCTAGCTCTGTTCCCATGGCACTAGGCCCCGCCCCACTCGTCACATTCGTGCAGCCCTAGACTGAACTGTGTTAGTGTCTGTGTGTCATTGAAACGCAAAATTAGCTGCAGCCAAGTGACTTTGTGCGACCCACCTTGTTCCATTCCGTGACCCACGAGTGGGTCGCGACCCACAGTTTGAAAACCCCTGCTTTAGAACATGAGTTAATGATAATGTACACATTTTTATTTTTGGGGTGAAATAGCTAAACTATAAAACACAAAATAAAAAACAAAGGTTCCGAAAAAATAAAAAATAAAAAAATAAAAAATAAAATACTGCGGTGGGACTGGTCATCATGCCTAC
This sequence comes from Carassius carassius, assembly GCF_963082965.1. Lineage (NCBI taxonomy): Eukaryota > Metazoa > Chordata > Actinopteri > Cypriniformes > Cyprinidae > Carassius > Carassius carassius. The sequence continues at coordinate 30,149,750 of NC_081767.1, read as the reverse complement.
ATCTGTCTGGTCAAAGGCCAAGCCTGGTAGTAAGTATGAGGCTACTATCGGGTGGGATCTCCGCCGAGAAGACCTCATCATCATCTACGCTCCTCCCGGTAAGACTAAGATGGTCAGCACGATTTCACGACTATCAAGCACTTCTGGACTCCGGGGCTGAAGGTAATTTCATGGACCATGCACTTGCACACAAACTTCAAATTCCCCTCAGACCCCTCACTCACCAGATCACGGTTCACGCCCTCAATGGACAAAGACTGCCGGTCATCTCACTCATCACTGAAAACATTAGCCTCATCACATCAGGCAACCACTCAGAAATCATCTCATTCTACATACTAGACTCTCCCCTTGCACCCATAGTTCTTGGTCACCCCTGGCTCCTCCGTCACAACCCCAAAGTGGACTGGCAACTGCATTCCATCCTGGCATGGAGTAACAAATGTCATGAGTCTTGTCTAGTGTCTGCTTGTCCGTCTGTTTCTATGTCTATGTTTCAGGAGGAAGCAGTGGATTTGTCTAACATGCCCGCGGAGTACCTCCACCTGAAGGAAGTGTTCAGTAAGTCTCGTGCTGCTTCTCTCCCTCCGCATCGTCCCGATGACTGTGCCATAGATTTACTGCCAGGTAAGTCTCCCCCTAAAGGCAAATTATACTGTCCCAGAAAGGGAGGCTATGGAGAAATATATTTCTGATTCTCTAGCTCCGGGGTTCATCCGCCCTTCCTCTTCTCTAACGGGGGCGGGGTTCTTTTTTGTGGGGAAGAAAGACGGGTCGCTGCGACCTTGTATTGATTACCGGGGACTGAACAACATCACGATAAAGAATACATACCCTTTGCCGTTGATGTCTTCAGCCTTCGAGAGGTTGCATTCTTTAATGGTATTTAATGGTATTTCAAAGAATATCATGGTATCACATGCAAAATGTTATCATGGTATTTTTGGAACTATTTATACACATATTTACAAAGGGACAAGATTCTTCATAATATTAAAATGTTCTTCACACTATAAAAATAAGGTTCCTTTGTGAACCATTAATTGGAAGGTTCTTTGAGAAACCAAAAATAGATCTTCTATGGCATGGCTGGGAAAACCAATTTTTTTAAACTTTTTTTCAATAGTGTAGTTGAGAAAGAAATGTAATTTGACTTACAAAGACGTCCATTAGCATGTGCTCCAAAGTTGTTTCCAGGTCATCAAGTCTCGCTGCCAGTGTCATGATGGCTCATGCAGTCAAACCAAAACAACTAACTCAACATAAACCGATGACAACTTCAGATTCGAGAAAAACTAAGTTGTTCACATCAAATGTTTGCGCACTACAGCCAAAATGCACAACCACTTTCCAAAAATCTGAACATCTTTAACAGGAATGTCAAAACATCCATATGCAATGTCCAAATTCTAGTATAAACTCCCAATATATATATTTTTTTAAATCATTGTGCATTATAACAGCCAGAAGATATCTGGATCACACAGGTCCTTGGTCCTTGGCTTTGCTCCTCAAAGGTCCATCCCAGTCCAGAGAATATTAGATTGGGCTCCAGATCCAAAATAAACCTCTAATTGCGAATGTTTACAGCCACGTGAAGACCTGCCTGTCTTTGGCTCAATTCTTGAAAGTCTGCACTGTATGACAACTATATGACACGTCTAAATCTCTCATACACTTCCTCCAGCCGTTCACAGTCTCACACGCAGGACATCACTGAGACAAGAACAGACTGTCCGGCTCACTTCACATGGGGACAAAACTTAATTATTGAGGATGACCAGCCAACTATGTGTGTGTGGAACAGTGTGTCCGCCTCTTCCTGGCGGCAGTGGACCCACAGTAGACCCCATTGTGCACCGGGACCCATGAGGAAGAGGAGGACCTGCAGAGGGTGTCTGTGTCTAATGCCCATTTTATTCACACGAGCCTTTTAATCAATGCAGCTTTGTGTTGCTCATTAAAGAAGGGCCAAGAATGTCTCTGTGATGCCCCGGCCACAAAACATGTGCCGAGTCTCTTCAACTTATGTAATGGTTGAGAGTTTACTGCTGTTTATGTCTCATGCAATGTGATTAGCCTTCTTAATACTAGATGCCGTCAATATGTCATTGACTTGATTGCAAATAAATGCACAGACACTATTTAACTGAACAGAGATGACATCACTGAATTTAATGATGATCTGCCTTTAACTATCATTTTGCATTATTGACACACGGTTTTCCTAATGAATGTTGTTCAGTTGCTTTGACGCAATGTATTTTGTTTAAAGCGCTATATAAATAAAGGTGACTTGACTTGACTATGACAGTCCAAACAGTTGATAAAATCAACTATCCATCATAATAATCCATAAATAGTAATCCACTTCTTGTAATAAACAAATCCATCATTAAGAGGTTTTTAATTTCAAACCAATGCCCTTCCAGCTAAAATATGAGACTTTTATACATAATATAGCTTCATCCAGTAAGGTTGCCTTGTCTGAATCAGGAGAGAAACATGCACAGATCAAGCACCCTTTAAAAGCAAAAACAGCCCAAAACAGTTTTGTAGAAAGTTATTGCTGGATTTTGATGTAAGAGGACAACAGGAGATGTATTTTTTTTACAGGAGGCAGTGTTGTTTTGACCAGAACTGTTGATTTAAAGTTAAAATTACGGATTTGTTTCCTAAAAACATGCAGCTTTTCACTTCTCAAGTTGTTAATTGATGAACTAGAGTGGTGTGGATTACTTATGAATTTTTGTGATGTTTTTTATCATTCTGACCTCACCCATTCACTGCAGAGGATCCACTGGATCCATTTCTCCAAATCAATTCTAATTGAAACAAACTCATCTACTGATGGGCTGAGGGTGAGTTCATTTTCAAATTTTCTTTTTGGTTGAATTATTCCTTTTATGTGTGTGCGGCAAGCCAGAAAGATGAGAGAAAGAGGCATAGTAATAGCATTATAAATAGCAGGATGTGACTCCATTTGAGTCACAGTTTAAAGTTTAGCCAGAGAAAGCACTCATGCTTACAGATGCTAACAGCTGTTGGCTATTCAAACAGGCCTAATCCTGAGAGCATTTGCACACACAACGAGTTATTCTAGCTCACCTTGTGCAAATGCAATGCTACAACACTCCCAGAGGTAGCCATATGCTGAATCAATGATCAAATACAAAATATGCATTCATGCATGCTTCATGCTGTCAGAATTTAATTTAAAACAATCTTCTGTGTAATGCAAAATGATCAGAGGTCTTAGAGCTTCTTTTTATAGACATAAACACCACAGAAACACATTTTCCCATGGAATGGACAATTATTTTCTTTGATTTTAACAGCACAGAAGCATGTTTAGATCTTCTTATGTTTAGACACTACTTATATTTGCAAAGTCAAGCACTGATTATATAAAATCACAACGGCCTTCAGTAAAACGATCCTTTTCAATATATAAAGTATGGAAGATAATATATAATAATGATCAGAACTATTGTGTTCCATTAGAAAACTTTGCATTTGCTCACAAACCCACTTAAATATAGTTTTTCCTTCTTCCTTATATTAGTTCCATCACAAAAGTTTTGCAATCAAGGAACTCAGGAACTCGAGCTGCGTCAAGCGCTTTGCGGAAATGCCTTTAGCAAGATCAACTCTGAATATCGTGTGCAATCTGTTCAATGGAAGGGCATGACATCACGGGGTGACAGGGTGACGTAGCGACCAGGAAGCTATAAAGGCACCTGCCACGCAGCTGACTTCAGCTTCGCATCTTTCAGCAAGCGCTCTGTGTGTGCATGTCTAAAGTCTGTCTTGTGAGTCTTATTTATTGTTATCTGTCCCAATAAACAACATAATGACATTTGAAGGGCGATTCCAGATCGCGCTATAGATTGTGTGTTCCTCCCTGCCCACGCACATCACGGGTGGGGATACACACATGTCTATGCGTGGTTTGCCTGGGATCGAAGCGCGCTGAGTCGGCTCTCGATCCCGGAGGTCTCTCTTTGAGGAGGGAGCCTTCGCCAGCGTTCCTCACGATACCGGTCCCGCTTTTGCCGAGGTGGAGCGGCGCCAGCATTCGTTGGGTTCGCAAATCGATCTGATTGAGGGAATGGAGACGGGCACGTCCTTATCTCCTACCTTACCCATCAGATCTGCCCGATTCCTGGGTTCGGAAGCCCGAGCTTCGGTTCTTCCCCCCGAGCATCGGGCTTGACGCTCCGCCTTTCTTTCTCAGAGGAGATTGACACGGAGGGCGTCCGCGAGCTAGTAGTTGCACAAACATAAAGTTGCATAAGCACCAGTATACAATAAACAGTGTTATGCCTAACATTATACGGGCAGCATTAATGAGCTGCTTTTTAATCTCTGAGGGGATTAATATTGTTTGTGTGACTAAGCTATTCGCGCGCTGTCGAAGCAATGCGTGTATTACATCATTTTCAGTTTTGATGTGAATTTTTCCATACCCGACTGCTTGTCTGGTTGTTTAAACTCCATTTAATAAGGAGGAGTTAGTTCTATCACTTCAATGTGTACTTTATCACAATCTAGACAGTATTTACTTGTCTGACTGTTTGACTACATTAAATTCTTAGAAATTTAATGACTTTGAGAAGTTAATATATCACTTCAATGTGTATTGTTCACAATCCAGACCGTGTTTACTTGTCTGATTGCTTGATTGCTTTAAATTCTGAGGAATATAATGACTTTGAGAAGTCAATATATCACTTCAATGTGTATTGTTCACAATCTAGACCGTGTTTACTTGTCTGATTGTTGGTTTGCATTAAATTCTGAGGAATCTAATGACCGTTATCTAACTTCGAGAAGTTCAATATATCACTTCAATGTGTATTGTCCACCTCATTACACGGTGACCGTCTCACCTCAGTTCCCTCGGGAGGTGGGTCTGCCAACCCTGCCAGAGTTTCAGGGCGCAGCGGCTTCCAGCGAGCACTGCTCTCAGTTATTTCCACCCGTGATCGTAGCGGAGCTGAGACACTCGCCGCCCCTTCGGGGGCCTCTTACACCAGAGGTCAGTCTCGAGAGACTGATTCCCTTAGTACATTAGTTAGCAGCGTGGAAACTACTGCCAAATGTATCTCAATGGGCCCTGCACACAATAGAAAGAGGCTATCGTCGGCCATCCACCGCCGACATTCAATGGGGTTACACCGACAGTAGTCGGCCCCCAGCAGGCTCTGGTGATGGAACAAGAAGTGAATACCCTATTAAGGAAGGTGGCCATCGAGGTGGTCCCTCCTCTAGACAGGGAGTCCGGGTTTTACAGCCGGTATTTCATAGTTCCAAAGAAGGATGGGGGGTTGCGTCCGATCTTAGACTTACGTCATCTAAACCTCTCAGTAATGTCACTGAAGTTCAAAATGCTCACTGTCAAACAGGTTGTAGCTCAAATCAGATCCGAGGACTGGTTTGTCACAATAGATCTCAAAGACGCATACTTCCATATATCCATCCTTCCACAACACAGGAAGTTTCTGAGGTTCGCTTTTGGGGGCAAAGCCCACCAATATCGAGTACTTCCCTTCGGCCTTGCACTCTCACCCCGCACGTTCATGAAATGTGTAGATGCGGCTCTGGTTCGCCTCCGTATGCAGGGCATCCGCATTCTGAACTACTGTATATTGACGATTGGTTGATTTTAGCTCAATCAGAGCAGATGGCAGTTCGACATCGAGATGTCGTTCTCGCACATATGGGGGAGCTGGGTTTGAGACTGAATGCCAAGAAGAGTGTACTTTCTCCAGTTCACAGAACCACCTATCTAGGCGTAGTGTGGGATTCGACCATGATGCAGGCACGTATGTCTCCTGCTCGGATCGAGTCAATCCTTACCTCAGTCAAGAGAGTCAGAGAAGGCCAGTCACTCCCGGTCAAGCAGTTTCAGAGACTATTAGGGCTTATGGCAGCTGCGTCCAACGTGATACCTTTTGGCCTCCCGCACATGAGACCCCCACCGTGTAACGCTAGCGACAGACGCGTCCCTCACCGGTTGGGGTGCGGTCATGAGTAGCCACCCTGCCCGTGGTCTGTGGAGCGGTTGCCATCTGACATGGCATACCAGTTGTATAGAGATGCTAGCTGTGCATCGAGCATTGAAATATTTCCTCCCTGACCTGAGAGGTCACCATGTGTGGGTGCGCACCGACAACACATTGGGGATCTCTTATATCAGTCACCAGAGAGATCTGCATTCGCGCCCAATGTACAAGCTGGCACACCAGATCCTTCTGTGGTCCTAGGACAAACTCCTCTCGTTCAGAGCAGTGTAAATTCCTGGGAGATTGACTGTGGGAGCAGACATACTGTTGAGACAGGGGCCGAGGCCCGGGGGGCTTCACCCCGAGGTGGTGAAGTAGATATGGAGAGTTTTTGGACCTCTTTGCGACTCAAGAGATATCGCAATGTCCCCTCTGTTTCTCTCTAGTTCATCCAGCTCCTCTGGGACTGGACGCTATGGTACAGACCAGGCTGAGGCTTTGTCTGTACGCCTTTCCCCCTATCGCTCTGCTCCCGGGAGTTCTGGGGAGAGTACGCCGGGACGGGGTCTATCTTCTATTAGTAGCCCCGTTTTGGCCGGGCCCAGTATGGCTCGCAGATCTGATCTCTCTCCTCAACGGCTCTCCATGGGAGATTCCGATCAGGACAGATCTACTCTCTCAGGCGCATGGCAAAATAATTCACCCTCGCCCGGAGTTGTGGAAGTTGCGGGTGTGGCCCCTGAGGGGGCACAGCTCATAGCTTCCGGTCTCTCAACCGAGGTTGTTGAGACCCCCCCCACCAATCCAGAGCTCCCTCTACGAGGAAACTGTACGCCCTGAGGTTGAAACTCTTCTCCTCATGGTGCAGAGACCGCCAGCTTGACCCTGTTAACTGCCCAGCTGGTACAGTACTGGAGTTTCTACAAGCTAGGCTCTCTGCGGGGTTCTCACTCCACCTTAAAGGTGTACGTGGCGGCCATAGCTGCTTACCACGACCCTTTCAACGGTCAGTAAGTGGGTAGACACCCCCTAGTTACACGTTTCCTCTGCGGTGCACTGAGGCTGAGACCTCCAGTATGGTCCCGTATTCCCCCATTGGACTTGGTTTTGGTGTTAGAGGCTCTTTGTAAAGCTCCATTTGAGCCAATACAAGATATCTCAGATAGACATCTGACCCTTAAGACTGCCCTGTTACTGGCTATTACTTCTCTAAAGAGATTTGGAGATCTTCAGGCCCCCTGAGTGGCCCCTACCTACTTAGACTTTGCCCCTGGTATGGCCAAAGCATTCTTATACCCTCAAGCAGGTTATGTTCCTAAAGTTCCCTCTGTTACGCCACGACCTATAGTGCCTTTCGGGAGCCAGACCAGGAGAAACTAAATTGTATGTGTCCAGTTCGAGCACTGCCCTGAGCTACAGAGCTGCCCTGTGGAGGAAATTTGACCAATTGCTTGTTTGCTACGATCTTCCTAAGAAGGGTTCCCCTGCCTCTAAGCAGACCCTTAGTCATTGGATAGCCGAGGCTATCAATGTCTCCTATGAGTCCTCTGGTCTTCTCCTTCCTTTGGGAGCCAAGGCTCACTCTACTCGGGGTATGGCTGCCTCTAAGGCCTGTGTCCCTCTTGGACATCTGCAACGCTGCGGGATGGTCCACGCCCTCTACATTTGCCAGATTTTACAATCTCGATATGCGAGCCGCTCCAGGCTCTTCTGTACTCTTGCCTTAGCTGTGCTCTTCGGATACACAATAGGCAGGGTATTGGTAGTCTGGCAGCGTTGGCACATCGTTCCCCAAAGTGCTTGACGCAGCTCAAGTTCCTGAAGAGGAACGTCTCTAGGTTACGAATGTAACCCTAGTTCCTCGAAGGAACAAGACACTGCGTCGCAGAGCCATACTCCCGGCACCCCTGCCGGCGCTTGCTTCCCTACTCGAAGCTGAAGTCAGCTGCCTGGTCGCTACGTCACCCCGCCCATGACGTCATGCCCTTTCATTGAACAGATTGCACACAATATTCAGAGTTGATCTTGCCAAAGGCATTTCCCCAAAGCACTTGACGCAGCATCTCGTTCCTTCGAGGAACTAGGGTTACATTCGTAACCTAGAGAAGTTTCTTTACTTTAGTTTTTAGTAAGACCACTAAGACACTAAGACTCTTCACTGTCACATGAATTATTTTGTTCTGCACTGGGACTGACTCAAAGTCCCTGCTGTTCATGTTCAATATCATGTCCCCATTATTTATATAGCACTTTAAACAAAACAGATTGTGTCAAAGCAACTGAACAACATTAATTAGGAAAACAGTGTCAATGACAATGTCACAGCAAACATCCTCACCAGAGCACATTTTTTGATTAAGCACAGTCATCTGTCAGATATCTAAAAGCACGCTGACCTTATTTTGACTCCCACATCCATTCAATAGCAAATAAACTTTGCAACTCTGTCTTATTTATGGCTCAGAAACAAAATCTCTCTTTAGTGCACATGCAAACATGACCAGCAGCCATCGTAGGCTCAACATACACACATGAGAGGAGAAAGATTTAGGTAATCCATTTTAGTCCTGACCTAAAGCCTCTTCCAGCTTTCCTTAAGTGACAAACATCACTTCCTTAATCTACTATGGTACACTGCTGTTTTTAACCCATGCAACCGAATTTTAGTCTAAGGGACTTTATGAGGGGTTTATTCAAATCCTTAAGTCTAAGTATTAATAATAGCAATGCTTACCTTAGTACATGCAATCCAGACTCAAACCTGTAATACGCACTAAGCCATGGCTCCAATGGTCAGTATGTGAGTTTGAAGCTGTTTCAAATCAGAAATCATTGTTCATCAAAGAGAGATCATGGAGAACACTATCAGCCTGACATTTACACACAACCACATGCTCGTCCACTGACATCAGGAGTAAAGAGGGCCAAAAACATGCTCTCACATCAGTTCTGTTTGACTAATTCTCTCCATCTGTTTAGTGTCTTTCCTGCACTGGTTAGGTGGGGCATTATTTACACTGGCACATATGCAGACAGTTTACACATTTTGCCAACAGAGATCTCAGTGTTTGCACTGACATCAACTTAAACAAAGTGAAACTAAGCCAGAATGGAATTAAAATTCATGAAGATTGTATTTTTCTTCTTCTTTTTTCAAATGTATTTTGTCTCAGTCTTTAAGCTGGTTTTGCATTCATACTTAAGGTGATTACTTTAACACAATTTATACTAAAAGTTGAGACCATGCATTACAGATTTAGCTCCTTCTCTCTCACTCTCAGCCTGCTTGTCTTGTAAACAGGATTAAACACTATAGTGTGTCCACTTAAACTCCTTAAATGGTCTTCAGGTCAAGAGTCTAAATCACAAGACCACAAAGTGGTTTTCATCTCAATGGCTCTTGATTTATCCATTCACCAGACTACAAGCAGTTTAGGCATCAGTACAGGTTTTATCAGTTTGAGATACTTTTATTAAACTAACATAATTTTAAAATCATATACCATGCAAAAATATCACTGAAATCAAGCATTCTGGGGTACTGGATGCAATGCCTTTTTGGAACAATTAAATCTCACCTGTGATGTCAGTTAACAAACCACAGATTGTGAGTGTGACTTCTTCACTGTACTGTGTATATGTGCATGTTTTTGTGACATATCAGAACACAACTCTGTATAATGACATGGTTATGACACAGGTATTACAAGGAGAGGGTGACTTATGAGGACATAACCCATGTCCCCATTTTTCAAAATGCTTATAAACCGTACAGAATGAGTTTTTTTGAGAAAGTAAAAATGCACAACGTTTCCTGTGAGGGTTAGGGTTAGGTGTAGGGTTGGTGTAGGGCCATAGAATATACAGTTTCTACAGTATAAAAACCATTATGCCTATGGGATGTCCCCACTTTTCACAAAAACAAACGTGTGTGTGTGTGTGTAACAAAGGGCTCTCTGTATTCTCTGAGTGTCTGTCTGAGTATCAAGGTGACCTGGACTGCAGCAGTGTGGATTGATATCTTTACACTCTTTCAGTCTTCTGTCTTTCTATATTTCATTCCATCCATTTTTTTCAATAGATTTTTTCCTTTACTCTCTAACTTTAAGTCATCACTGTGTCTACTACCCACAATGCTCTACTTTTCCACCTGAGTCAGCGTTGGCTCTCAGGCCTATAGCTTTCTGCTTCCCTCTCTCAAACACACACACACACACACACACACACACATTCAAACATCATCGGTGGCTACCTATATTTGTGAATCTTTCTGATAAAGAGGCAGTACAGTGAGTCACAAGTCAGCATTTTCTTTCAGACTTGTAAAATTTCAAAATTTCAAATGCAAAATGAAATGTAAAGTCATTTAAATTAATTTAGAATCATAAGTCTTCAGCACATCATTTATACTTCAGATGTCACACATAATATTACAGCAAATCATGGCAGGATATTGCATAAAACATATAAAAAAATATTTTCATTCTTCACCTAAATAGCACGCTTGACTTGCATGACTGCACGTGCAAGAGAGATGCAGTGTGAGAGTGTGTGTGTGCCCTTATCTGATCTTTAACTCTCTCATCTAAGTGACATTTTGAATCACATAAACCAATTTCATGCATGAGGTGCACCAAATATCCATGTTCATAATCATCCGAAGTGTGTGTGTAAATTGTTCCTCCAGCCATACAGCCGCTGTAAGAGATCCAAACAAAATACTGACAATTAAATATTTAATCACGATCACCTAAAATCTCATTCAGTCACCAAGAGGACGCAAATGTTCTGCATAATAACAGTAACAACAGCAACAACATTTATAATTCATGTACTCATAAACACTCAATGAAGTATGTAATGAAGAGAGGTTTCTCAAAAACTATGTAGACCGAATGACAAAAACAGACAGACAGACAGACAGACAGATAGACAGATAGACAGATAGATAGATAGATAGATAGATAGATAGATAGATAGATAGATAGATAGATAGATCTTATGAACGATAACACCCATTAACTAAAGATATGTCCTCAAATGCTTGTGTATTAAAGATAAAATACATTAGTGCCTTGTAATGTTCCCATCATTTTTGAGAGTTTTGGCTGGTCTCTCTTCATGTTACATTTTTAATGGAATGAAAAAAAAGCCATAATGTTATAAGATATGCATTGTGCCCCATGTGTCCTTAGATTTTATACTACAGTATTTATGGCAGTGTTTCTGCTGAATCTACAGCACCAAGTGAAATAAATCATATTTTACCTGTGCTGTAAATATTTATAGTCTGAATTTATAGTGATGAGACAAAAAGACAGAGTACTGCTGAATCGTTTACTGAATCAATTAGCTGATTTAACATTTGAATCACTTAGTAAACTGCAAGTTATCATTATTTATAATCTATATCTGACTGAAAGCAAATCTGAAAGCACCACAATAAAACATATTAAGATTCAAAAGTTTCGGGTCTGTAATTTTTTTTTTTTTTTAAGTCTCTTATGCTTACCAAGGCTATATTTTTTTGCTCAAAATAACATATTATGAAATATTAATACAATTTAAATTGACTTCTTTCTATTGTATTTTAAAATTGACTTAATTCTTGTGATGGTAAAACTGAATTTCCTCTAATTTTCAATGCTGAATATACTTAATATTTTATAATGTTTCATATTTTTGTGGAAACCATGAAATATTTTCATCATTTTCTATGAATTTAAAGTTTTTTTGAAATAGAAATCTTTTGTAACATTATAAATGTCTTTACTGTCTTTATTAAATCAAATTCAATGTCTCTTTGATGAATAAAAGTATTTTTTAAAAATCTCACTGAGACCAAACTTTTGAAACAGAAAGCTGTGACCACATTCAAAAGCATCATTAACATAATCTTTGTTATAAACCACAAACTCAAATCCAAACATGCTTGTCTCCTCCCACAACAACTAATCATCGTTTCTCAATGCCCTTCTTTCTCCATCTGTCCTTCTCTCTCATTTTTAATGAGCGGGTTACGGTGTGTATATGTGTGTGTGATGATGTTCATTACTATCTATCTTCACTTTCTGTGTTGAGCTGTCTTAATGGGGAAAATTCTAACATTTTATGCCTTAAGCCTTGTGAAGGCATGATGAATTCACTCTGGCGTTTAAGCAATGTCCTGCTGCAAAGTTGCTTCGTTGGCAAAATAAGTATGTAAATTTCTGCTGAACTTTTGTCATTTTTTATGTCGGGATACCTCCCTTATTTATAATAAAGTCTTGTACATCTATATTAATATCAGAGAGATCTGCGTCTCTGTCTGTCATTTGAGATGGACAGTAGAGTCATATAGAAACCTTTTTGTGTCTGACAGTATAAAATACAGTGAGAGAGAGAGAGAGAGAGACAGAGAGAGATTTAAAACCAGCCATGAAAATGTCAGCCAGCATCCATATTACCATATTTTTATTTAAATGACTCTCACTCTGTAGATCAGTGGGGTGTCCTATCTGAAAATGATACCTTCAGGGAGCTGCCAATCAAATCACCAGATGCACACCCTTCCTGCCGGCGGATACACACATGCACACCTTATAGAGTAATGAGCAATGAGCAAGACCCATGATTAAAACCAGAGATGTGCGAATGAGCTGGGGAAGGAGGAGGGTCTATTACACACACCCCATCTACATCACCTATAGTAAAGCATAACCTAAATCCTTCAAAACACAGACCTCACTTTCTCCCAACATGCCCTACAGGATGACAGGATTTTACCTGCATGAGTACAATTCTAAAAATTCTTTGCAACGCAAAGCGTAAAGGGATAGTTCTCCCAAAACTGAAAATTCTGTCATTTTATCACCCTAATGTTATTCCTGACCTCTATGACTTCCATTGTATGGGCAAAAACAGTTGAAACTTTCTCCAAAATTCCAAAAATGAAAGAAAGTCATACAGGTCTTTAAATTACATAAATTATTATTGTTTTTTTGGTTGGGGGGAGGAGGGGCAGACTGTCACTTTAAGAGCATTATTTTAATAATGTACATGAATGTACCACAGTCATGCTGAGAAAAAATTAATTGTTATAAATTGAGGTTGCTCTCCCCAACTCAGGATCAACGGAACCAAGATTTAATTAACAAAATTACAACATCAATGGAACAAGGCTATATCATTTATTAGGAGATATGAAGAATTATATATTGTATTATATGTATTATCTATAAAAAAATTCTATATAGGCATAAAAAACAAAAATTACAAAAACAACAAAATAACTGAGACTGAAACTAAAATGAAAATGGAAAATAAAAAACTGATTCAAAACATTTAGTTTACAGTATACAACTTTATTTGCTCACTTTAATCAATATTCTGTAACAGTAAAGCTTTTAATATTTTTTCAACATTAAAATAATACATTAAAAATGTGTTAAATATTAATGTTAAATACTAATCTAAAATGAAAAAAAATAATAAAACGAATTTAATATAATAAAATAAAATAAAATAAAATTTTGTCCAGACAATGAAAGACAATGAACTAAACTGACAATGAATTAAATATGTGTGAGCAAAAGGGATTGTGGTAGCTGGAACAGTGCCTGTGTAATTATTAATCATTGTGCATCTCTCCAACACATGCTACACGCTGACAGATGCACAGGGACAGAGGGCATCTATTACACACACACACACACACACACACACAAACACACACACACACACACACACACACACACAAACACACACACACTTATCCTTTTAGCCTCTTTGTTTAGTAGGTGTACCCCCACCTCCCGAACAGACACACACATAGACGACCGATGTGATTTATGAGAGTGTGTCTGGACTGGACCTTGTATAAAATTCATCTTTAATGGTTAATGAATAAAACAAAAGTCATTGTCAGAGAGACACGGCCCTAACCTCTCCTGCTCTCTCTCTCTTTCTCTTTCTCTCTCTCTCTCTCTCTCTCTCTCTCTCTCTCTCTCTCTCACACACACACACACACACTTTACAGTAAATCAAGTGAAACTGCCTCAACTGAGGTTTCATCAACATAACCACCATTGCATCATCTTCATCTCTCTTCTCTGCCCATGGGATCTGTCACCTGACCTCTGACCCCAGACCAGCAGACTGTCTGCAGTTTAAGAACATGCTCATCAGATTGGATGGATGTGTGTATTCACATGGACAGTCTGCCGAATGCCGAATGAATTCCTGCTTGATACAAAACTGCAGAGGTTTTGTATGTCTCCACCCTCTTGTTAGCATCATGGTCAATATTACAGTACTTCCACATCATTTATATATAGCTGAAAATTTGAAGTCAACTTTGAGTTAACTGCATTATTTTTTACAGTATTCTATGTAGTGAAATCTAGTTATCAAGTCATCATGCAGATAATACGGTAATGCCATTCCAAATATTCCAAGTGTATGGGAGCCTGAATCTGTCTGCATTCTTCTCACAGCGCCCTCTCCTGGCCACTCATACACCCACACTGAATCTAGGTCATATTTACAACTGGCACTCAGTAATAGTAACAGTTTATAGAGCGAAAATCAGTCACTACACCCTTCAGAGCTCATTCGTCTATTTATAAAATGTGTTCTGCCTCCTCTGAGGAGATGCCGGGAGAAATCTGACATTGTGTCCCAGAGTCATCCAGCTGTGCCCTGCGGCATGTGTGTGTGTGTGTAAAGACTGACTCAGGGCAGCAAACTGTTAATGTTACAAGATTAGCATCCGCTCCCCCCAGAGAAATGTAAATTTATAGGAATGATATAGGATTCTTTTATCTTAGTTTTTTCAGTCCCCCCTTAATCTAGAAAAATGAATTTGTCTTTGAGTTCGTACTCATATCCCCTTGTCTCAGTGCAGGTACAGCAGACTTTGATCACACATGACAGAACACACCTGCCCACGTTACGTCCTAAATCAGGAGCAGAGGATTATGGGCTTAAAAGTGCTTTAAAGACATGGGCTGTGTCCTTCTGCTCTCAGACGTGTCTGATGTCCAGGGCATGATTTAACCATCACAAATGAGAGCTCGTTGATATCTCAATTGATCTTTCAGAAATCATTCTAATCATATGGTTATTTGGTGCTCAAGTAAAACAAAATGTAATCAATTTTGATAACAAAAATTATCAGGATTTTCTGATACATACAGTATACATTTAAAAGAACAGCGTTTAATTGAAATATTAATCTTTTGTCAAATAAATGTTCTTTCTTTGTTTCTTAATTTACTACTTACATTTAATGCATCCTTTTTTTGGCAAGTTTTATTTTCTGCCAGGCTAAAATTGTATATCCAATTGCTAAAAAAAGAGCAATAACACACATCTCCATTTCCTCTGGGATGAAGGGCCTACTGGCTCAAGAAATTCAGATTTTGGACGGTTGGATCTGATGTTATTTGATTTTCAAATATATTTCCAGATCTTCATAATGATGTGGAAATAGACTGTCTGAAATTCCTGCTTGTCCTTCTCCAGTGGATCGATTATAAATGAAAGTCAAATATAAAACCATCTTTTTATGAGAACTAGACCAGTGCAGAAGATAAGTGGCCCTCAAGGGGGGCTTGATTTGGACTTCTGAAGTCCTGCTGAAAAGTGCAAAGGAAACATCTTGGAATCATGTGTATGTTTGTGTTGCTTTGGTCGGATGAATTCATGAGGAACAAAGTGGAAATGCTCAGAAGGAAACAAGGGCACACACACACACACACACACACACACACGGGGCAAACAACAAGATATGCACTTGATTACTCATTAAGTCTAAAGATTTTGGGAGGCATTCTGAGAGCCTGAATGTAGGTCAGTCTCATTAAACTGAATTACAGGAGCATCTCTTTTTGACTGTTGTGTTAATACAGGAAGACAAAAGCACAGATCCAGATGTGAAAACTACATTGGCCAGCCTGGCCCAGTTCTGCAGGTCCTTCATAAACCACTACTCTCTAGAAGATGCCTGGGAGCCAGAAACAACAGATCACATGTAGGACAGGAGCTGCGCTCAATGCGGGACATCTAGAGACCACAATATTAGACTGACTGGGACCAACAAACAGCCACCCACAAATGCCTTAGCAATCACTCAGAATGCCTTAGTAACCACCTAGCAGCCACTCATAAGAATCTCATTAAAGGCATAGATGTAATTATGTAACAAAAAAAGAGCGAGAGACTTTGAGGGACAAAGAGAGAGAGAGAATAATGGTCTCGGGCCCCTAAGACCCTGCGTGCCTATTGCAAATAAGGTAACATATGATTTACAAAACACACACACACACACACACACACTAGGAAGACAGATTACATTTAGCATTTGAGTGAGATCCGCGAGACAAAGCAAATGTGTATGTCAGTGCCTTTGTTTATTAAAACAATTTATGTAAATGTCAGTGGATTTTATGTAGAAACTAGCATGACCTTACTTGCCTTCAAAAATGTGCAAATTAGATTTAGAGGTAAAGATTAGATCCAAGACAAGGATTGATAAATGGGTTAAAGGCCAATTCTTAAAATATTCATCCTAAAACAAGATTTTGAATTGAAACACAGCATTTATAGCTTCCTATTCACGCCAGAGGGTGAAAATGTGTCTGTCTCAGTATTTAACATGCACATATGAAAAAGAGGGAAAGTGTTGCTCTGTCCTATAGGTAAATGTTTCAATTACTCATCTCTCCAGTCAAGCAGAACACCATGAACGTGGAACAGTCACGGATGTGTTGTGATGATATTAAAATCACTTTCTCACACAAACACAGGAGAGAGAGGTCCACTAAACTGAATTTAAATGATAATACACTATTAAATACACATTAACAGGGAAGCAACATGAGAACCTTCAGTAACTAGTCATTTCACAGCACATTATAGTCATATTACTGTTCGGTTTTGGAAAATGTGTTTTTCTAAACTAGAAGAGATGGAAAGTTTATGGGGTTTGAATTGAAAAACTGTCTTTTGACAGTATGTAACTACTTAGCAACCACTCAGAACACCTTAGCAACCATATATCAATGCATTTGAAACCTTGGATGCACTGATAATAAAATTCTGGTTGATACATTTTTTCATATTTTGGCCAATAGTAGATAAGTAAATAGAAATACCTTGAATGCACTGATAATAAAATGCTTGACAGTACAGATGAGCTGATATGTATTTTCATATTATAGTCAATAACAGATCAATATAATTATTTATAAATAAAACATCTGGGAAATACCGATAATAAAATTCAGGCCAATAAAGATGACAATTAGAATTGTGGCAGCTGCCAAATTTAGACAATGCAAAACTTAGTTGTGTGTGTTGCAAATGAAATACAACATGTTAACTCAATGTGAGCTACATTCAGGGCCGTGACATCATCAAACCACCGGTCCCTCACTGTAGACTCGGCCCTTCCATTCATGAATCAAAGCACTTCACACTAATCAGCAAGATGAAGACACACTGGAGCGCAGAGGAGGGTGAGTGTGAGCAGGAGACTGTGTGACACAGTCAGCTTTCCTGAAGATGAATGAGCCGTATTACTGAGGGCCTGACTCTGCCCCAATCCTGCAGTCCTAATCAAGGCACGGGGAAAACTACATTGAAATGAGGTGTGTGTGTGTGTGTGTGTGCGTGCTGATAAGCAGTCTGAATGATGAAACGGTTCCTCTAACGACCATCTCTCACTGTGACATATTCCCTATGATGTTAAAATATCCACATATTAGAATATTCAAAGAGGAACAATATGAATTAAAACTTGATGTTGATGTCATGGAGATCACATACATGTTGCGTGTTGAATGTATGAGTGGCATCCACCACAACGGGCACCTTAAATCATCACCCCGCTGAGTGAAACTGCAGATCAGATGATGATGGCATCCCATCAGCCTGCCTGCTGTTTCTATGACAACTGCCGGACTCACAGGGCTACAGTGAGAGAGGTTGGTAAAGTGCTGCAGGTCTGACTGATGCTGATGAGGTAGATCATAAGAATCCTAATGGGACAGTGGGAAGAGCCGCCAGCTGGCCTGTTACTGCACAGCCAGTTCCTACTGTACAATCAAAGCACACACACACACACACACACACACACTATGAACTCCCGCTGGCCCTATATCCTCTTATATCCTCTCTTGAGGTTTGGTAGGTACCACGGACATGTGGGGTAAATTGCTCTGATTCCATGCATCAATCAGGACCAGCCTGGCAGCCCCGGGGACTGTCCGAATCTTTGCCTGATCATTATTCAGATGCTTCATGTAATAACCCTGCTAAGGAAGGGAAGAGAAGGGAAAGGGAAGGAAGGAGATAAGGAACCAAAGGGGGAAAAACAAAGGTAAATGATGGAAAAGTAAAAAGAAAAGGGAAGGCAGAGAATTCAAAGAAAAAAGGCAGGCAAAAGAAAATACAAAAAAAGTAGAGAAGTAAGGGGAATCAAAAGGAAGTGGAGTTGTAAAAGAAAGTAAGGAAAAGGAAGGAAATGTCAAATGAAAGAAAAATGTAAGCAAAAGGAAAAAAGAAAAACAAAGGAAAGGTAAAAAAAAAAGAGTAGGAAAGAAAAACTTAAGTAAAATAAATGGAAAGGAACAGAAAGAAAGGAAAGAAAAGAAAAGGGAAATAAAAAGAGAAAGCAAAGGATAAGAGACAGAAGGGGAAACAAAAAGGCAAAAGTAAAAACCCAGGAAAAGGACTAGAAAGTGAAAGAAAATGAAATGTAAGGGAGAAAGGGAAGAAAAAAGGAAAAGATTAGCTTGATGAATTATGAATGTCAGTGAGTCTCATTAGCATAAGGACAAAGGCGTTTCTACAGGGAGGGTCTGACAGAAGGGTCACGGCCTCTGTTTGTCTGTCCTCTCCTCGTCCTCTGTCCACACACACACACACACACACCGCTTCACAGTCTCACTGCCTGCAGCATTCACTTAAAACAGGCTGCAACAGTCTGGCCACTGACCCTATTCTAAATAAGACAATATTCTAATCATACTTTTCACACACATACTTTCATACTTTTTACTTGTAGGACAAAGATTTACCATGGCAACTTATTTCGGTCAAAATAATCCCATATTTTGTACAACAAAACAATACCATACTACATGCTACCACTGTTAACCACAGTATATTAAAATGGGATCTCTTTCAAACAATGCAAGACATTTTAAGGGTCTTCATATTTAATTTTATGATGTATGATGAGATAATATCACAAATGCAATAACAATAAATACAGTAACTATGGAATTTTGGTAAAAAGCATGGTTATCACAGTAAATTTATAATGGATAAAACTATGCAATGAATAAGAACATGTAAAGAGTGAAGTATTTCAATGCAGTTAGAAACCAAATATCAAACTTAATAATTAAGCTAGAGCTTTTTTCAAAACTAACTTTTGCTCACAATCAGAATCTTTGTAATGGAGCCAATACTGAGATCCTTGCAAGTCCATGTAAATGCAACCGAATAAACTCTCAGTTAAATTAAGTGATCATGATCACAACTGGCGCAGTTTCACACAGCACTTCACCCAGATAATCACTTCCTCATTAACTGTCTGTAAACTAGCTGCTCTCTCACCCCCATCACTACGACCAGTCAGATCCCAGATTCATTAGTGCAGCAATAACAGCTGGGAGATGGAGTTGACAAACCCGCTTCCAACATGGACACCCCCTGCCTGTTACGCTCCAATAGTTTGCTCTTTTACAGGGAACCGACAGAGAGATGGAGCTAGTTTTTGTTATTTGGTTGAGTAATTCAATCAGCTGTTTCCTAACTCGTGTTCAGGTTTTGACCATTGCTCTCTTCTTTGACCTGGAATATCATACCAGCTGTTTTACTGTTAATTAACAAAAATGGGAAGGATACGACAATAGAGATGGAAAGACTGCCAGCGGGGGAGATAGAGGTTTGGGCCAAAGAAACTCCAGTCTATTTCTGTGTCTCTATAGTTTTTGCTTTGGAGGTCTCTGTCTTAATAGATCCATCTGTTAGTTTGAGCATGGACAGCTGTAATACCGCTTACCACAGAGACACCACAAAATACACACACCAGACCAACAATCAAACGTATAATGACACACAAAAAAATATTTTGAACTGTAATCAACATTAATGTTCCATTGTAGTTGATTAACATTATAGGGATACTGTAGTTCATGCAAAATTCTGAATCAGAATCACATTTATTGTAGAAAGGCACACATACAGTATATATATATATATATATATATATATACACACACATATATATAAATATATATATATATATATATATATATATATATATATATATATATATATACACACACACACACACATATATAAAAAAGGAGAGAAAAAAAAGCGACATTCAATGTGGATGATGTGTAAAAAGGCTGTGAAAAGTCTGTCATCATTCACTCACATATTCACATATATACAGTATATACACACGTACACACATATAAAAGGAGAGAAAAAGAGACTGTCAATGTGCATAATGTGTAAACAGGCTGTGAAATGTCTGTCATCATTCACTCACCCTCATGTTTATATCTTCATTGGAAAACCAAATGAGATGTTTGACAGAATGTCAGAGCTGTTTTATTCCATATAATGAAAGTTTGGGTCACTTATAACATGCATTTGGGAATGTAACATACAACAATAATCTTTAAAAAGTTTCTACAGTTTACCACCAAATAAAAGATTGATAGTTTAACAGTTGAAATAAATAAAGACAGCCAAAAATATCAGTATTATAATTGTATAGTTGTACTGTAGAATAAAATTTATATTATTATGATTATTGTTAAATACTAGATTTTTATCTTACAGTGAAATATTACAATACAAATTTTTATTTTTATATTTCTTCTCTGTTATGCCTTTTTAGCAATAGTAATCACTTTACAATTGTTATTATTATTATATCATCTGTATTATAGAAAATGTGCAAAATGTGCAAAAAGGGGGGGGGGCATGTAATATATGAATTTCTTCCAAATTGTGCAGCCCTGAAAAAAAAAGAAAAAAGAAACATTGACTGACGGATTTATTTACACAAAAGAAAGTAAGTAACACGGGTTTAGGTGAATAAATGATGACAGAACAAGCATTTTTTGTGTGAACTATACCTTTAACCGGTTGATTTTAAAGTTTTTGAATTCATTAATAGATACAATAGAACCTAGGAATCTACAAATGACTGAGGAAATTCAGTATACTGTGCACATCTTTAACACCCATTCCTCAACTAAAGTCTAACCTCATCTAAAGTCTAATTACACACACAGACACACAAAATCACACACACACACACACACACACACACACGGTTCCCTTCAATTGCTTCTGACATGTAATCCAAGATAACATCTGCTCATTGATCTACTCTGAGTCTAATGGAACTGATAGAAATCACCTTGTCTATACTCCTACACGTCATTCAGAGCTTAAGACACTGTTTGTGTGTCTGTGTGTGTGTGTGTGTAGGTCAGCACATAGAAATCCTTTAGAGGATAATTTTTTTCTAGTTTTTGATCTACTGGCCTACATACATGCATTAAGGAGCCTGACAAACCTAATCTCACACACATGAACAACGAGAAATGAGGAAAAGAAAGAAAAAAAATTTGCTCATGTTAAGAGTCAAACATACTTAGCCTCATTTAATGACATATTTTAATTCGTAGTCCAAAGTCAAATTTCACAAAACTGTCACAAAGATGGGAAGCTTATATGAAGCTGCATTTGCATCCCATTTTGCCTCCATTATGTGAAACTTATGGGTGAAACAGAATATTCAAAACAGAAAATGTAAAGCACACTAAACACTAAATTAACTGAAAGTCAATGTGTTTTTTGAATAAGTTTTTTTTAATTAAATGCCAGAAATAAGCTCAAGATATTTTCACATTCTGCAATAAAATACATCAGTAATACCCCACTCTACACCCCACTGTTTTTGCACTTGTGCTCTTGCAATCTAACTCAAACTTTCCAAACTGCACATTTTACATTTACATTACATTTATTCATTTAGCAGATGCTTTTATCCAAAGCGACTTACAGATGAGGACAGTGGAAGCAATCAAAAACAACAACAACAACAAAAAAACATTTAAACATTTTAAATAAAGACTGAAATAGCAGAAGCTTAGTGGTGGTCTTGTTGCCATGTTGTAGTTTGTTAGCATTTTACCTTGCCTATTCTACTTCAAGATTCGTAAAAGTTGTGAAGATAAACAAAATGCATAAGAATCAATAGCTCACTAGGGTTTCAAGTGTGGCAAACACTGATGCTGATCAAATACAATACACTTTCGACAGAGTGTGTTTCTATAACTCTTAAGAGAGTCTCTAAAACCCCTGCAGACTTAGATTGAGGAATAATGTATTACATTTCTGCTGTCTGCTCCTAACAGATAGGACTGCTGACATCTCTTTATCTCCCTTTCTTTCCATCTCTGTTTTTCATGCATGGCTAGACTTGACTCGTTGATAATTGCTGCCTCAGCACCACAATACAGTGGTGGATTTACACACACACACACACACACACACACACACACACACACACACACACACACACACACACACACACACACACAGACACACACACACACACACACACACACACACAGACACACACACACACACACACACACACATAATGAAGACCAGTCAAGAGTATCATAAGTAGCACTTAGTAAATTAATGTATGCTAATTAAATTAAATTATCCTAAAGCCACACAGTTTGAAATGGTTTATATTAGAAAGTAGAACAAACATCCTGCTGTGCTGGCAATCTGTTGGCCTCATGTAAACACACACACACACACACACGCACGCACACAGACCATGAGCTGATAGACTGAAACCAAAAACCAACAGTATCAGGAGAGACCAACGGCAGCCCACTTGTCCTGTATGGTGAGTGGGAATAAGTTAATGCATTTCAGTAAATTATGATTTGAGTATTTTATTTTACAAGAGTAAGTGTGACATCAGAAGAGTTCTGAAACAAAGAGGATTATGCACATTTTCTTGCAACATTTGCGACATTGAACAGATGAACTCTAGAAAGATCAAGCTGACTTTCTTCCATTTTATTTCAATTCAGATCATGCTGGTGCGAAAAAAGTACAAACTAAAAACAACAAATGAAATTCTGAAATGCATATTGCATAGTATTTTTAATCGGTTCTACACTGAATATACGAACTACTGTTAAATATATATATATATATATATATATATATATATATATATATATATATAGATATATAGATATATATATATATAGATATATAGATATATATACATATATATATACATTTTTAAACTTAATATAAAATATTAAGTTTAAAAAATATATACAATTAATTGTGTAAACATTTTTAAACACTTTTACATTGTTACAAAAAATCTATATCAGATGAATGCTGCCCTTTTTAACTTTGTATTCATCAAAGAGTCTTGAATTCTTTTATTTTTATCACAGTTTCCACAAAAAAAAAAATATTTCAACATTTATAATAATTAAAAATGTTACTTGAGCAGCAAATCAGCATATTAGAATTTCTGAAGGATTATGTGACACCAAAGGCTGGAGTAATGATAAAATAAATAAAAAGCTTAATTAGCTAAAAGTGATATCAGACTTCTTTGATCTCACTGTGAAAAATAAAATAAATATTTGATTGTATTGCAGTATTTATATGCCAAAAAAGTATCTCATCATAACCTTCTTCAAATCTCATCACAACCAATCCTCTCTCTCTCTCTCTCTCTCTCACACACACACACACACACACACACACACACACACACATACATATTTATTAAGGCATTAAAGTTTGAAGTGCTACACTGTTGCCATCTGGAAGGCTTGTGTGGATGCATCACCTGTATGATTATGATTTCTATAAACTCACTCCCACACACACCACTGCTGGATCCGCCTGCCGCACTAGTATGGGCTCACACACTATTCTGAAACCACACATTTAGAGAGCTAGATGGAGTATGCCTGAAAAAACAAAAGAGCGAGAGATAAGATGAGATGTCACAGGTTGACACTTTCTATAAACGCGGATCACTGGACTCAAATGAAAATAGTTATGAATTCAATATGACTGTTTATACTTTTGCATCTGCAGACAATGATCGATTGACATTGTTTCAACTCAATCTCTCTTTTCATTCTCTCTGCATTTGCATTCAGCATCAAGCACACAAATACACACACACGTTAAAGTCTGTCCTACTGTAGACTTCACCTCAACTTGCTGTTTGTGAATTATACCTCTAAATTTGGCATCCACCACCACACTAGCTCTCAATTTGACCAAAAACACTAGGATGAATGTAAGAAGGCACCCACACTTCACTAAAACAACTAAACAAAACCTCAAAAATCATAAAATAAAGCCTATTAGCTTTATTCAGCCTTTTAATCTGGTCATCTCACACTCTCAGACTTTATATGGTGTCTCCAGGCAGAACTGGACATTATAAACCCACGTTTTTACCGGCACTCTCTCTCCCTCCTCTCATTCTATAAAATTTTCCCCCCGGCAACCAGAGCACTTACCCGTGTGCGCATGGGAGAAAGCAGCCCTTCCATGTCTTCTGTTCATTCCTCAGAATACCCACAATCCATTCACTTGGCCATCATCACTCTGGTAACGTATCCAAACCAGTCCACGCTCACCGAGCAATGAGCGCAGCTCTGGTCGCACACCCGTGGATGCTCACACACACACACACACACACACACACACACACACACACACACACACACACACACACACACACACACACACACACACACACACACACACACACACACACACACTCAGCGTCAGAGCATCCCCCTCCCTTGCAAGAAAGCCTCTGTGTGTGTGTGTGTGTGTGTGTGTTTGTGTGTGTGTGTGTGTGTGTGTTCATAGACCGTAGGAGTTTGTACTTGAGAAAACGTTGCTGCACTGTGTGTGTGATAAACAACCACTAGCATAATCAGCCTCTATAAAAAACACAGCAATTCTCTTTCCACTTGATTTCAAAATCACTGCTGCTCAGTTGAGGAAAGGACATTTGGACTCGAGACACACATTTTCCACATTTGGAAATGAGCATTTCTCTGTTCCAATGCCAAGTAAACTGCTTAACTAGGCAAATAATTAATAATAATGAAAACTTAATAAAAATATTTATATATAGCTTGTGTATTGCATAGATATTTTTTTATACAGTATTATAAAAATAGATTAGATTAGATTAGATTCAACTTTATTGTCACTGCACATGTAAGGTACAAGGCAACGAAATGCAGTTAGCATCTAACCAGAAGTGCAATAAGCAGTAAGTACAGAATATATAAGGTCTACAATATGTACAATAACTATACAGATAAGTATTATGAACATAATTTACAGATTTTAAATACTATTAGCAAGATATACATATAGGTGTGCTATGAACATACTATACAGGTGGATTATGTAAAAGTGTATGTACACTATAGGCAGAACTATATGGAAGCATATGGGTAGCATTATTCAATTTGGAATGTAATATGCAAAATGACAATGCAATATGTAAAATGACAATGCATTTCTGTATTTACATTTTCCAATACATTTGTGCAACGTTTGGTGCAAAATGAAAATGAAAATTAAATTACATAATTTTCATTTGCCATTTCATACACCAGTTTTAATATGTAAAATGAATACTAATTTTAACGCTTTATAAGTTGCAAAATTAAAATGAAAATGTATTACAGAAATGATTAAACATGTCTAACATGTTCAAGCAAAAACTGTGGTAAAATGGTCATTTAAATGCTTTTTTTCTTAAATGCATTAACACTCACAGTCAAGACACTTACGATTGCATTTTCATTCAGTGTCCCGCAATGAATGTAGCAAAATTCAATGTGCACATTGAAAATGCATTCCGAGCCGATCACGTGTCCGCCCCCTCCCGGCATGTCAATCACTGCGTGAACAAGGCGGGGCTTGCAGAAGGTCAGAGACTCAAATCTCAAGAAGAGGATTCAAGTGAGAGAACATGGACAAGACCGTTGGTCCGTGTACGTTTTGATCATTTCGGTTTATGGCTTCAATATTTCATTCGCACTTGTGGGCGGAGCTGAAACGCTGATTTCATCTGATTGGTCGAATCGCTCCAGCTTCAGCTCGGTCTTTTCATTCTTTCAGGCAGAATAAGAGTGAAGCACTGTGATGTCTGAAACCACCGCTCACTGTTAATTAGCATAATATTTGAATCAGATGTAGCTGGGCACATAATTCGTGCTGCTGAGACCTGCAAATTATTTCTAGGTTATAGTAATGTATGAATATTGTCCCACTGATAAAAACAGTGCAAATAGTTCTGTCTCCTTGGATAACAGTGAAGTGGAGTGGGTGTGGCCTGACCGAACATGCTGAGGCCTGTTGGTCAGAAAGTCCATAATCCAGTTGCAGAGGGAGGTGTTAATGTCCAGGTCTCCAAGTTTTGTGGTCAGCTTGGAAGGAATGATGGTGTTAAATGCTGAACTGAAGTCAACAAACAACATAACATATGTGTTGTTATGGTCCAGGTGTGTGTGTTTTATGTTTAAATTGGCATGACTTAAAATGACGTGCAAGTGACAATTTTGAGAGAGGGGAGAAGACACTGTACCACTCAATTCCAATCACTCACACTGTCTATGAAATTCAGTCTCATTGAATGTTTTAAAGTAACTGTTCTGCTCTGATAACTGTTTGGATTCAACTTACTTGCTATAGATTGTGATACCTGTAGGGATGTGTAGAATTGCACACAGTGTCCGCAACGAAACACGGCAACTAAACTCTAAAAATTCACAGCATTTACTATAATAGTGTTCTCATTATAATGTTATGTATATGACAGTCCCAGTCATAGTTATTAATATTCTGCATTGTTGTTTGTGCTGCATGCTGATAAGATAATCCCATTAGTAGGTCTACAATAAACCGCTTTCCTACAACTCAGTCAAATGCATCTTATATGAGATTAATATATAAACATATAATACATAGAAACAGAATACTGCAACTTACAGTTCCACAAAAGGCTGTTAGTGGCGGCACAAGTGAACTTGACTGTGTTAGTCATAAAGATAACTCTGTGGACACATTCTTTCCATAACAACATGCTGAAACAAGGCATTATTTACAGTCGTGTTTTCATTATAATTTTTTTATGTTACCTACTGTATATTGTCACAGCGCGTGTGGAGAGATGAGGTGAGGACTCAAGTTGCAGGAAGAAAAGGTTATTTCATCAAATGAAACCAAACAACAAAAACTACAGTACACAGAGGATAAAAACAGGCAGGCCAGGGACAACTATACAGGCAGACATAATACACATAACGAGCATACTTGAAGACAAACAACAGATCAGCACAGGACTGCAGACACAAGGAGAATAAATAGGCAGACATATGAGGAGGGTAACGAAGACAGGTGGAACCAATTAAAACAATGATGAGGTAACAAGATGGGTGGGGTCAGACAATAGACAGGAGAGCACATGGCACCAACAAACACACAAGCCATGTGCTAAAAAAAACAAAGTGTCGTCTAGTGGCCAGCCAGGGCACACCAGCTAAAGACTGTGACAGAATCCCCCTCCTAGGGAGTGGATTCCAGACGCTTCACAGTCCGAAGCACAAAACAAGGGTCCAGGAAGGTGATGGAGAGGAGGCAGAACAGGGGGAGGGATGGTGGGCCAGGCCCGTGGAGTGGAGGAGGGCCTAGAGACAGTGGCAGAGCAAGCGACCAGGGTGGAGCCGGCAAAACAGGAGGCAAGGGCAGAGCCAGCAGCACAGGACACCGGAGCGGAGCCGAACACCACCACAGCCGAGCAGCTGGGCTCAAAGATCCCCACAGTAGGGCAGAAGACCACCACAGGCTCAAAGACCCCCACAGTGGAGGAGAAGACCACCATATGCAAGCAGGCAGGCTTGAGGACCACCTCAGTGGAGCTGATGGTGCAGGAGTGGGCTCTTGAGTGGACTCTAAAGGCCCCAGGACCAAAGAGGGCTCTGGAGTGGGCTTTGAAGGCTCATGGACTGGAGGGTGTTCATGAGTGGACTCTGAAGGCTTGCGGACTGGAGTGAGCTCTGGAGTGAACTCGGAGACTTAGGTTGGCTCCGTAGCAGGCTCTGAGATCTCCCTGACTGAAGCGGGCTCTGGAGCAGACTCTTAGGACTCATGGACTGGAGAAGACTCTAGAGTGGATTCTGAAGGCTTCTGGATTAGAGCGGATTCATGAGGGGACTCTGTGGGCTCCCAGACTGGAGCAGGCTCACCATTTGAATTTGAAGCGGCCCATGCACGCAGAACAGCCTTGAGGTGAAAGGCAAAGACGGCCTTCTTAAATATGGCAGCAGCAGTGAAATTGGGCAGCTTTGTGGCGACCTCTGAGATTACCGGAGTCAGGCCCTCCAGGACCACCAGACTTGAGCCCACCGGAGAAATGGCAGCTGTTCTGGCTGAGAGTAATGTTGGATCTGCTAACCTGGATGCCAGTCTCAAAAGCCTTTGGCCCCCCAAATGTAGAGGATCTGGACTGGCAGCCATCTTGTGAATAGGCTCAGGAACTGACTGTCTCTCCCTGTGGGCTAGAAAGTCCACAAATGACCCAAAAGACAGGAGCTCCATGCCAAACCTCATCCAAATTCAGCACAGGACTGCAGACACAAGGAGAATAAATAGTCAGACAAATGAGGAGGGTAATGGAGACAGGTGGAACCAACTGAAACAATGATGAGGTAACAAGATGGGTGTGGTCAGACAAATGACAGGAGAGCATGTGGCACCAACAAATACACAACAAGCCATGTGCTCACAAAAACACAGTGTCCTCTGGTGGACAGCCAGGGCACACCAACTAAAGACTGTGAAACTATATGACAGACTTGTTCTGCACTTTGCCCTTATTGGTACCTTTCTTTTCAAAGTGATTCAAGTGATTCAAAACCATCATGGCCATATGAGTTTGAAGTGTCTCAGCAGGTGGCGGGGTAAGCCAAGAGAGCATCACAGTACATGGAGTGGGTGGGGTATCGCGTTTTTTCAGTATGGTTTCAATATCGTCTTTACTAGAACTTTTTTTTATCAATTTAACATCTCCTTGCTGAATAAAAGTATTAATTTCTTCCAAAAATTATTAAATAAATAAAAATAGAACATACTGACCCCAAACTTTTCAAGGTTAGATTATATTTTTAGTAAATGCTGTTCTTTTTTTCTTTCTTTTTTTCTTTTTTTACACCTTATTAATCAAAGAACCCTGAAAAAAATATTTGGAAACCCTGTTTCCAAAAAATATTAAGCAGCGCAACTGTTTCCAGCACTGATAATAAACCAGCATAATAAAATGATTTCTGAAAGATCATGTGAGTCTTGTGAGTCTTATGGGTTTCATATGTGGAACATTATTTGCTATTTACACAGACAGCTTCAAATCAGTCACAAGGTTCCATTCAGCTTAGTATGCTCACTATATAGGGCAATAAGTCAACTCACTAGGTTTTTAGCACAGAGCTTCTGTCTTTCATTAACACAATCATTCTCAAATCCTAACACACACACACACACACGTACACACGCACTCACACTCACTCGATTCCTCTCATCTCCTGTCCCTTGAGCCTCAGCCCCGATTCTCAGATCTGAGAGATTTCCTTGCTGTCACAAGTCTGATCTCTCAGAATCAATTAAAATATTAACAGAAACGTTTGTAGCTTTACTGATAAATACATCTCTCTCTGCTACACATTTGGGACTTTTACTTCACTTCCCTTCACTTCATTCAAAAGTCACAGGCGCATTAATGAGTTACAAAAGCAATTTCTTTATTCCTTTGCAGTTTTCTCATGCACACACACATGACTTTATAGCTTTTAAAGATTCATGCATCATAGTCACCATAGCAACTGTCTCCAACTTGCATATACACTTCGAATTTCCACTTCCTATCACCACATCACAACATGCAATGATTTCCACTCTACAATGAAACAATAAAATGCCACTTGTTTTCTATCTGATGGTTCTGCAACTGGAGTTTATAATCTGTCATGTGTTGTTTTCTGTCAATTCAGAGGCTTTTCTCCACCATGACCTTTCAAAAGCCAATGCAGAAATCAATGAACTCTCCAGAGATCAAACTAATCTCTGTTCTTCACCAGTCAAAACACCTGTCATCACTCTTTTTACATGACTGAACCAACCAGTGCAGCATTTATATATCTGTGACTATACGCTGTGCATTTACAGTTTATAAAACAGTTAAAGAAATCATGACTACACGCGGTAAAGGCAAAATTTAGTTTTTTTCATTAGCCAAAACCAGACTGTATATCCATTATAACAAACTCAGTAGACAAAGGAAAACTATTTCTTATTTACTGAGCCAAATTACTGAGCCAAACAATTTGAACACAAATTCACTACAGCACATAGCATTTTGAACACCTAAGTTTTTTGTGGTGTCAACATTGAGTGGCAAACTCATCGATCCTCATGCTGACAGGAAGTGTTAAACTGCTCAAGGTACATCCCACTGGCAGCAAAACACACACACACGCTCCACACATACTGTACATCAGGAGAAAATAAGAAAATTCTGACCATAAATATTTCTTACCAGCCATATTTTTATATTAAAGAAATAAAATTATATACACACACACACATAGTGTATATATATATATATATATATATATATATATATATATATATATATATATATATATATATATATATATAATTAATTAAATAGTTATTTTTAAAATATAGAAGAATATGAAAGTAATTATCATTTCAAAATTTTTCAAAGACAAAGAATATTAGAAAATTAATAAAATAAGCATATAAGAATAAGAATATTTTTACATACTTTTTTCTTTACTTTTTCACTCATATAGAAATAAATGGCCTGTGTGTGTATGCATGTTACGAATAAACTTACATGGCTACTGTAAATAAGTTTTATTCACTTGCCAAAACCAATTTTTATTTGAGCTTGGCAAGAGTTCATTTTGGACCCTGCATAGAGGTGAAGCAGTCCATGCAGCCCCTCAGTGATTTGCTTAAAACACACAGAGCACCATAGGAAAGACACAAAAGATGAAGCACTACATCATCAGTGGTTGACATGGCAATAGAGGGTTGAACATTGTGTCTCTGGGTAAATATTAACTCTGATATCCAGACAGATCTAGGCTGAGGAACAAAGAGGAGTATCATTTTTTTCTAAGTAAAGATTATTATCTATATTAGGTATAGAAAATAATCACCCATTTAAAATAATCACATTCTGTAGCTTTGCAGCCTGAAATGAAGTTGGACAGTTTTTATTTTATCCAGCTGTGTTTACTCAGTGCAACTTATAACATCCAAGTGAAAGATAGAACACCAACATGTCAGGAAAAAAACAGAAATCAGGATCCCAACCCTTGTGTCAGTATTTTGTTGAACCACCTTTTAGTGCCTTCAGTTCAGTTGTGGACAGCAGTCTTCAAGTCATTCCACAGATTTTCAATGGGGTTCAAGTCTTGGCTCTGACTTGGGCCACGCAAGACATGCTTTTCCTCCTTAAACCACTCTGTGGTCAGTTTAGCTGTTAGCTGTGGGTCTTTGTCATGTTGGAAAGTAAGACTTCTTCACATTGACAACTTTCTGGCAGAGGGCAGCAGATTTTCTTAAGGAATTTGACAGTATTTTGCCCCATCCATTTTTCCTTCTATCCTGACAAGTGCTCCAGTCCCTGCTGCAGAGAAACACCCCTATAGCAGGATATTTCCACTTCCATGCTTTACTGGAGGAATGCTGTTATTTGGATGGTGAGCTGTATTGGATTTCCGACAGACATATCGTTTGGTGTTCAGGCCAAATAATTTCATCTGCCTCAGAATCTTCAAGGTGTGTTTTGGCAAAGCTCAGTCATGACTGCAAGTGGCCATTCTTGAGGAGTGGCTTTTTTTCTTGCAACCCTCCTATTCAAGACACATTTGTAGAGAATGTTTTGTGATGTTGTCACACGCACACAATGACCTCTTTGTCATAAAGTCCCACAACTGCTTCTTGGTCGCCTCTCTGACCAGTTTCCTCCTGACTCTTTCATCCAGTCTGGAGCGACGTCCTGATGCAGGGATGGTCTTCTTTGTACCAAATATCTTCCACTTCTTAATAATAGACTTCACTGTGCTTCTAGGCATTGATAAAGACTTTGAAATGTTTTTGTATCCATCTCCACAACTTTATCTGGAGATCTTTGACAGTGCCTTGTCACCCACAGTTCATTGTTTGCTTCAGTTGCAAGACCAAGGACAATAATGCTCCAGGAAAGCGGTTTTCATGCTGAGCTAATCAAAATGTGCACGGCAGATCACAGTCGAAATTCAAATGGCTTTTTGTGCGATTGAGAAGGTGATTAGCTACACCTGATTGAGTTTACAAGTCATTTTTAGGAGGGGAGTGATCTTTTTCCAACTCTGTGATCCTGTTTTTTCATTTTTTCTGACATGTTGGTGTTATATATTTTACTAGAGTAAACACAGCTGAGTAAAACAAAAATGGTGTCTGTCTTCATTTCAGGCTGCAAAGCAACAAAATGTGATCATTTTAAAGGGGGGGGGGTGATTATTTTCTATACCCACTGTACATATCGTTAGGATCTTCGCCCCTGGAAACAACAGAGAAACATGCTTCACAGTGGGAGAGCTCTGGACTAATGACTGTAATCATCAATTAGTCTCCATTAACATAACAAGCTAAAATTAACCAGTTAAGAATTAATCAGGCCAATAGCTTTAAAGAGCGTTTCCATCTCGACTGAAGGTCTCAATAGGAACTAAACTTCTTTATTAATTCATTGTGGATGCCAGTTTAGGTTATGGAAGCATATGGGTAGCAATATTCAATTTGGGATGGAATATGCAAAATGACAATGCAATATGTAAAATGGCAATGCATTTCTGTATTTACATTTACATTTTCCAATACATTTGTTTTTATCAAAGTTTTTACACCAGTTTTAATATGTAAAATGAATACTAATTTTAACGCTTTATAAGTTGCAAAATGTATTACATAAATGATTAGATATGTATAACATGTTCAAGCAAAATCTGTGGCAAAATTATCATTTAAATGCTATTTTTCTTAAATGCATTAACACTCACAGTCAAGACACTTACGATTGCATTTTCATTCAATGTCCCGCAATGAATGTAGCAAAATTCAATGTGCACATTGAAAATGCATTCCGAGCCGATCACGTCTCCGCCCCCTCGCGCCATGTCAATCACTGCGTGAACAAGGCGGGGCTTGCAGAAGGTCAGAGACTCAAATCTCAAGAAGAGGATTCAAGTGAAAGAACATGGACAAGACCGTTGGCCCATGTACATTTTGATTATTTGGGTTTATGGCTTCAATATTTCATTCGCACTTGTGGGCGGAGCTGAAACGCTGCTTTCATCTGATTGGTCGAATCGTTCCACCTTCAGCTTGGTCTTTTCATTCTTTCAGGCAGAATAAGAGTCAGTGCGAGTGAAGCACTGTGATGTCTGAAACCACCGCTCACTGTTAATTAGCATAATATTTGAATCAGATGATGCTGGCCACATAATTCGTGCTGCTGCGACTTGCAAGAGACCCCGTTAAATTATTTCTAGGTTATAGTATTGTATAAATATTGTCCCACTGATAAAAACAGTGCACATAGTTCTGTCTCCTTGGATAACAGTGAAGTGGAAATAAATATAGTTAAATTTATGAAATAAAATTAAATAGGGTTTTTTGGGAAGGTAAGTCTGGCCAGTTATACAGCAACACGAGTCAGACGAGTCTGAAGATCTGAGGTGAATTTGGTGAAACATTAAAGTTCTAGTCAGTGTCAATTACTCTCATAATAAATAATAATGTTACCCGTATTTTTCGGTATAAGTTGCATCAGTCCAAAAATACGTCATGATGAGGAAAAAAACATATATAAGTCGCATTTATTCAGAACCAAGAGAAAACATTACCGTCTACAGCCGCGAGAGGGCACTCTGGGGTAGGCTACAGGAGCACTGAGCAGCATAGACTATTTTACTATTTTTATTTCAGAAATGTAACTATATTAATTTTTACAATTATTTATTAATTGAGTCTCTGACCTTCTGCAAGCCCCGCCTTGACATGGTGGGAGTGATTGACATGGTGGGAGGGGGCGGACACGTGATCGGCTCGGAATGCATTTTCAATGTGGACATTGAATTTTGCTACATTCATTGCGGGACATTGAATGAAAATGCAATCATAAGTGTCTTGACTGTGAGTGTTAACGCATTTAAGAAAAATAGCATTTAAATGATAATTTTGCCACAGTTTTTGCTTGAACATGTTATACATATCTAATCATTTCTGTAATACATTTTCATTTTAATTTTGCAACTTATAAAGTGTTAAAATTTGTATTCAATTTACATATTTAAACTGGTGTATGAAATGGCAAATGAAAATTATGTAATTTTATTTTCATTTTCATTTTGCACCAAACGTTGCACAAATGTATTGGAAAATGTAAATGTAAATACAGAAATGCATTGTCATTTTACATATTGCATTGTCATTTTGCATATTACATCCCAAATTGAATATTGCTACCCATATGCTTCCATATTAGGTATGTTTGTAGGATTGGAGAAAGCTTAATTAATTAGCTCCCGCTGAGAGAATTCCTACAAATAAATCAGGAGATTTTTATTAATAACACTTTGAAAAGCAGAAAAAAATTAATAATAATGTTTTCATACCAGTGGTAGTTCATTTTAATTATATACCATTATAGTTTTAATATTTTTAGTTACTTTTTTCTTCAGATTATTTTAGTTTTTTTTTTTTTTTGCTTTTGTCATTTTATTGCTTTTTTATATAGTACTATTTAGGTTTCATTTATTATTATTTTATTTCAGTTGTAGTTTAAGTTCATTTTGTTTTTTTAATTTCACTTTGTTACAGCTTATTTCAGGGCAATATTTAAAATTTTCATTTCAAGTTTTTTTTTTATAAATAATTAATTCACTATTTTATTTCAGATCTATTTCAATTAACAAAAATGCTTTTAATAGTTTTAGTAGTAATAGTTTTGTTATAGCTCATTTACTTTAAGTACCATATTATTACTTTTGAAACAAAGTGTCAGCTTTAAATTGTTGTCATTTTTTAAAGAAATTCAAACAATAAATATATTTTTTTTTGGCTCTTTAATTTGTTAATATGAAAACCATATAAATACCATACATAAAAATGGTAATCATTTGTTACCATAGTATTGTCATCTAGTACCATGGTGCTAACACAAGGACACACTTCCAAAGACACAAGCAGCAGATGCAACATGAGCAACTCAGTCACCATGGCAACCGGAGACAACAATGAGCTGTGGTAGAATCGATGTATTAAAGTGATGATCAATGACGGGCACACGTCCCCATGCAATCAACAGCAGAGCTGTCATATTATCTGTCAGCAGTTACCCACCCTCAGGGCCGCACGCATGCGCGCGTGTGTGTGTGTTACTGATAACTGCACTGCTGCTGGATTGATTTGATGCTGATGCTGATATTTGGGCTTCAGGCTTGTTTGAAGAGCATTAACATGTCTGTTCCTGTCCCAACACACGCGTGGAGCACACATGTATGAACTAGCAAATCGATCATTATGAAGTTCAAGCTGAAATCCCTGCACAACTTTGGTCGTTCACTCATATCCCTGATGGCTGTGAGTAAATACACTACAGAGCTCTCACTCCCTCATCATTTTAATTTGAGCAGTGCATTTGTGAATCTTGAGTGCATTTGTAAATGTTGTTTGCATTTCTGAATTGTGTGTGTATTTCTGAATTTTGTGTGCATTTCTGAATTTTGTATGCATTTCTGAATCTTCTGTGCTTTTTAAATTTTGTGTGTGCATTTGTAAATTTTGTCCGCATTTGTGTATCCTGTGTTTGTATTTATGAATCATGTGTGTGCATGTATGAATCCTGTGTGTGCATATGTGAATGTAGTGTGTGCATTTATCTTTATTGAGACTCTTTTGGCTCCATACAAAGGTAATCTAAATGTAAAAGTAGCTCAGAGGAATAAGTTGTATCTTATGCCAAAGCCCAATTGTCAGTTCTTAATAAACCAATTAAAAAAGCATTTTTAATCAGTCATTAGCAATGTCACATTTCATTGCATTTAACATATTTTTTCACCGAAATGGACGGAATTCAAATGTAAGATAGGGATGGAGCCATCTGAATGTGCAAAGCAACATTGCAGCTTTATGTCCGGGTCAGCCACTCACTATATGGAAGAAAAACACTTTCAGTAGATTTAACAATTAGTAAGAGGATGATTCATTACATGGCCCTTGGTTTATCAATGCCATGTTGATAAAATTCGTTTTTGTTGCATTTTTACAAATTTATGCTACTGCATAACTCAAGCAATATCACAGCATGTTATATCAATAAAGGTGACGAAAATACCCAATAAAGCGGGTCCTGCATGCTGTGCTCTCTCTTTC
The DNA here is from genome assembly GCF_963082965.1 of Carassius carassius. Taxonomy (NCBI): domain Eukaryota; kingdom Metazoa; phylum Chordata; class Actinopteri; order Cypriniformes; family Cyprinidae; genus Carassius; species Carassius carassius. The sequence continues at coordinate 30,113,121 of NC_081767.1, read as the reverse complement.
TCTCCTTGTGTGTGTGGAGACCCTACAAACACTGGAGTATGAAGTCACTCGCTCCGCAGTCGCCTAGCAACTGTCGTCAAGGGCAACCCCTGCCTGGCTTTCCAGACAGCAAGCAGTGATGACTGCATCTGTGTTTCTTCTTTGCTTCTCTCTCTGATTTTTTTTTTTTTTTTTGTGGGGGTGGGAGACAGCAGGAAACAAGCTGGACAGCAAGGTCCGTCCATCATCTCTGATCTCCGTCTCTCTCCTGCCTCCAGTGCCAGGGCAAACACACACACACACAAACAAATACAAACACGCACAAACAAAAGATGGACAGCCAGCCAGTGTCTGCTCTGTGACGTCCATTCATTCAGCTAATGGCTAAACATTATTTTTCAGGCTATTCTTCCCCTTTCAAAAAAGGCTCACAATCTATCTCTGCTGCATCCGCGGTTAACATCATCACTACATTCACAACATTATTAAATGCAGTCTGATTTTTAATGCACATTGTACGTGGAAAAAGTGGTTCATGACACAGGAAAGGAATTGGTTGGCAAAAACAGCTGAATGCAAATAACAAAATTCAAATATATAATTGTGCATAATTAGAATGATAATTAGAATGATTACCTTTGTAAGGCTGTGATTCCAATAAAAATTCATATTTTTGCACAAATTACTCATTTGAGTATGCATTTAATTATGCATTTTTATTTTTGTCAAGCTTTTTGTCATGTCAATAATGCAGCACAGGATTTGGGCTTTTTGCAGCTTATGATCATATTAATACATTTAAACGTCTCATTTTAAGTTTTTGATAATTTGATCATTTTGATAACCTCCATATTTTTGCCCAAATTCATCCAGTTGTTTGATAGATTAGGTATTTACAAAAGTGTCCATTTTCCTAGTCACTCTTTTTTGTTGTGTCGTTAAGTACCAGAGGACTCAATTCCTCAGAACAGAAATCATTCCCTCCCATAACAGAGAGATTACTGTTATCCCCACAGAGTGAATATTGCAATTGATTTAAGGAGATAGAAGAGGACATAATGAAATATCACTCCCTTGATAGTCTCGCATTTCCAGACCAAACTAATCATTTTTATGGAGCCATTTCTTGTCCTTTGGAAAAGAGATCTCTTGCCATAATTTGAAGCAGTCACACTTTCCTTCACATCTGCACTGCCATCGTAAGTCAGTCCAGCAATACGAGGTCATTTAGCACTGCACAGGCCACAAGCATCTCAGGGCAGGAGAATGCATTACACACGCACCTTACACACCATTGACATGTCATTTATACACACATAGGCTCTAAGACAACTCCCTAGAGACTGTACATGTGTGTGTGTGTGTGTGTGTGTGTGTGTGTGTGTGTGCGTGTGTGTGTAGTGATGTATTGTTTCGAACAGAGGGAGATTTCTCTAGAGAAATGCAGCAGTCAGTGTCACACACACTAAACACTGAGAATAAGACAGCAGAATACAGAGGCTGAATTCAGATGTCTGTGAATAGATATTAATGTTGAAAAAACTAAATCTCCATATTACAATATATATGCAAATAAATTGAAAACGTGGCACATAGGTCTAAAGTATCCAAACTTCTTGGAAACAATGACAGATAAAATATCTATCATATCTCAATTGTTTCTACTAAATTGCAACAGAATTAAATAGAAATCAAGTGAATACTTATGCAAGGATTCCTGCCACTCAAAATATCCTGTATGTACAAATGTCTCTCAAATTAAATCTTACACTTTCATATGTCTCGAAATGGGCACAGACTGGTCAAAATTTGCTATGTTAGTTATAAATGAAGTAAATAAATGCTACCGGAAATATTACTAAGTATAAAACATATTCATAAATAATACTAAAATAATACTCTTTATAGTTTAATTCTCTTACTCAGTCTCATTTAGCTTCAGAGACAAAGTTGATGCAGAAACTCAACTGCATTTGAACTCCTGAAAAATAAAAAGGCAGCCACTGAGCATTAAATATTCCTCTAAACAGGTATGCAAATAGATTGGCAAATTAATTATTCATTATTTTACTATGTTTTAAGTATATTATGCAGCTCTGTATCATTGTATCACATTGAATATTGACTCCGAATAAAATAATCATTTTTAGGACTGTCTTAGAATGGTTGCATGCTGTAAAAATAAACTCTGTGTTAAATGAAAAATGGGTTTTGTTCATGTGTTTTTTTGGGGGGGATTTTTTCTTTTTTTTTGCACCTCTCCCCCAGGGTCTGTTTAGAGATGAAGTGACCTTAAAACATGAGCAGAAAACCAATCGGTTTGGCCCTTATGACCTTTCACCTTTGAGCTTGGGCAGAGGGATTAGGAATGATTTAAATCAAGCAGACAAATGGAAACACACACCCAAAACAAAACCATACACAAACGGGAACTTGAACGGTTTAAGTGCTACAAGCTGCAGCTTAATGATCTGTGATGGTCACATACTGTATATTCATTTTAGAGTTTCCACAATGTAGCGTGTTAAAACAACACACACTTACACTCTAAAGTCAAGACGTTACAAGAATGCATCATTAAGGAAAATGAGAAAAACCTGCGCATGAAGGCAGTTGGAAATGTCTCATGACACAAAAACAGATGTAATTAGCGTCACTTCTCGGTTTATCATAAGCATATCTCATCCAACACTCACATGTGCAGAGGTTTACACACATACTCCCACAGATAACCCACAATAAGTTGTCAAACAAGCATCTGGTCACACAATCAGTACAATCACCAAGGGACACACACACAAACACACACACACACACACAGCTCACACTCCTGAGGTCAATTTCTCATTTTAGCTGAGCAGGAAAAGACATGCTGCACAGAGGGAATGGAAGGCAACAGAGATGGTAACATCTGTTAGGATTGGGGAGCCATCTAGTGGCACTTGATTAATTAATTTGGTTCATTCTGAGGGTTATTCTGGGCTCAGTTCATTTGCATCAGTAATTGGATCTCCCCAACTGTTTTTCCTGATTGTCCAAATTTTAGATTAAAATGAATGGATTCAATAGCTTATGGCCACTAACCATAAACAAATTCATTTGCACTTCAATTTGCAAACACCAACTGCACAACAGAAGTACTACAAGCAAGGTTCAATTTAATCAGCAATAAGAATTATTACCTAATCAAAACTGCACTGAAAATAATTATTTACATAGTCCTTGATATTTATTTATTATAAAATATACTTAGAATGTATGTAATTTAAACATTATACTTCTTATATAAATAATAAATTAATACATTATTATAGTACATTAAAATTGAATGTGTGTATATACTGTATATATATATATATATACACACACACACACACATATATATATATACACACACATATACATATATATACATATATATATATATATATATATTATTTATAGAGAGAAATTTCTCATATTCAGATGTTTATCACATTTTCATGACATATTATACTATACATATACTATGATTTCAGATGCCTCCTAATAATCTGAATACTTTTTTATAGTCATTCTATAAACAAGTATTATGAATAGAATGGTGATAAGAGTGAAGCATCTCATCAGCTTTCTCAAGCTCAAAGGATGCATGTTTTAGCCTTTAGCTCCCTCTAGTGAAGAAACACATACCATGGCCCATATGCATCATGCAAAGCATGACAAAAACATTTTTACAAAGCATTTTCAGTCATATTCTGAATATCTCTAAAGGACATTAAAAGGATATTTTCAGTGATTAGGAGAATTATTTGCCATATTGTCGTGATTTTAAGCTAAGATTCCTCCATTGAGATTATGGGACCACAAGATGCCAAGTAAATCTGTTGCTATGGAGACAAAGGTGAAGCCCTCTTGTCCCTTCTACAGTCATACAGAAGAAAATGGTCATATATTTTTGGATGAACCATCACTTGAAAGCTCACAAGATGCTGTGATCATTCTCAAATCTGGCCAGATAATATGGATAATCAGGTTTTGCACAAACTTGTGGAGTTTAGCTCACGTAAAAAGGGACGTATTAAATATTCACATTCACATTCTGAAATTCATATACATTTTTCAGGTCAACTCTTTACTCAGACTGTTAACACAATCCATCAGAACAACATCTGACAACATGAGCCATGGTACTGCCTTCCCATTTTATATTCTGTAAATGACACTTCGGTCTGTCAGAAAACCTGAATTCTTTCCAGTGTTCTGACTGTCAGAAACGGGACTGTCAATCAGATTTTCAGAGTGAATCATAGACAGACCTGCTGTTGAAGCTATGTGTGTGTGTATGTTTTGACATTCACTTGCAGTGCTGCTTCATTAGGATGATGTCAGATTCAGCTCAGTTTGACTGACATGAAAGCCCCAGCAATAAATATGCATTCTTAAATACCACCCACTCCATGCAAACTCTCCTGAGTTACACGACAATTCATCCTACCCATATCCTGAAAATTCAAATTCCGTCAGATTACACCAAATGCTATATTTAAACAACGAGACATAAACAAGTGGAAATGTTAGGCATCAAATGCATCATGCATATCTAAATTATTCTTTGAAATCATCTCTTCTGCACTGTGTTATGCACAGATACAAAGGAAAAGCAGATGAAGAATGAACCATCTAATCTGGAATATGACATGTAGGTGGATAATTCAATTTGTAGCATTTCATTTGACGTATTAGGTTGTGTTCTCAGTATATACACCCAATTTAAACATAACATGATTTGGTCGGCTTTCCCTCGGCACAGCAGCGTGGGTTTCAGTCACTGACATCTGTTGGGTCTGTGAGGCAGATGGTTTCATGCACACACACAGTGGCATGGCACTCTCTCCACTAATGCAACTCCCCTAGAAGCAGAACCCACCAAAACGACCCTCCTCACCCACATGCCCCGGACAATGTCATAGCTATACTGTAAGAGCGATAGACTAAACAACACCAGCAAACAATTAGACAGTCGTTTTGTGTATTGCATACATTATGACATAGCAAATCAGATTCTTTTGGATCTTATTTTAGTCGTTTTAAACTGAGGAACTTTCCTATCGAATTCTGTTTATCTTATATACTGTTTACAGTTTTTTCTTCTTATAGCTTTTTCTCTGCTTATAGAAAACAGAAAAACATTATGCAACATATATTGGAATGTTATGTGAACATTTGTGGTCCGGATCGATTACGCTTCCTGTCAAAGGGCTCAGGCAAAATATGTTGGATATATTTTAGAGTGTGGGAGTTTCAAAAGTCTGTCTCTGAATATATCCTACTCACTCGCCCACCTCGAAGCCCCTTGGGTTTGTTTCTGTGTGTGTCTTCATGTGTAGGCAGCCTAGTGGGTGTCTGAAATAGACTGAGGCTGTTTACTGATTAAAATGAATTTTCCTTTCTGCTTTTTCTTTTCACATTTAAAGAGCCCACTTTACCAGCACGCACAGTCATACACAGACACATTGCATTTCCTCTCCATTGTCTGTGCATCTTTCTGTCAGGGTTGATTATGGGTTGTAAGAGAGTGAAAGGAGACCAGATGAACACAGAAAAAAAGACCTTCAGTGCCATATTGTATCTGTGCGTCTGTGTGTGTGTGTGTGTATCGCATGTCTTAGTGAAGATCATATCTCATTATACAGGTTTTAATTGGCCTCTCATGATCAGACTATCTCCGTGTGCCAGGCTCAAGTGATAACCTTGAGTACCACCATTAGTCAAGCATGAAACAGCCCACAAAGAAATGACAGACTCTCACAAATACACAACGAGACACAGAAATACCGTTACGATATAAATATGTATAGGATTAGCCATAGAAAAGCACACACAAACACCAGAAGTACTCCATTAATTCATGAGGCTCCAGTCATTCAGCATATGCCAAAAAAAAGGCCAGAGATACTCCCGCAGGATTTAACTAACCGGCTACAATCGGACTGTTTCCTTTCCACATGTCATCTAAAGAGAGCCTACACTGGCAGAAACAGCCATTATTACTAATAACTATCCTAATCATCCTATTTCTACTGATGGATCCTCTTAAAGGGACAGTTCACCCAAAAAGAGCAATTCTGTCACAATGTGTTCATCATGTCATTCAAAACCTGTGTTAATACATTCAAATAAATATCAAATGGAGAGAGAAAAATATAACATTAGAACGAAAAGCTGAGTGCTTCTCATTGTTTCTCATTCATTTTATTATAGGTGTATGAAAAATCTCCTAATAAGTGAAAACATTAAATAATATATGAAAGATATATAATATACAAATTTATATATATTTATAATATCTATTTTAATGTTTAAGCTATGAAAGATACCCTGTCTGTGTTATTTCAAAACGTAAAACTTACCAAAATCAGTGGCTGTCAATCTCTAAAAATAAAGTTATCCTTATTACTTATGCATTTTGTTTTATTCAGCTGTATTTAATCAGTGCAACTTATAACATCTAAGTGAATGATATACAGGGGCGTAGTTTATGGGGGGGATGGGGGGGAGATAACCCCCCCAATATTCAAATCCATCAGTTACAACCCCCCCCCCCCCAATATTTCAACATGAAAATCACAGTAGATCAAATGAAAAATATATTATGAAAAAATAGAATTCATTTATTTTGTAAAAATTATTTTGTTCCTAATCAAATATGAGTATGTCATAATAAATCCGACAAAAAATACTCCCCCTCCATTGAACCGATTGGTAACGCCCAACCAATGAGTCGCACTTTGACCAAAACAAGCGAGTGGTGTTTGAATGGGAGAGCACACGGTTAATGTTAACGCCAAAAATGAAGAGAAGCGCTGCACAGCGGACTATATTTAACTGCTGGTCAGAGAGGGATGCAAAAAAATAAAGCATGTACTGAGAATGAGGTATGAGAATATTGTGTAATAGTTAGTACACACCACATATATTTTAGCTAGCTAATCCATTGCAATGTATTTAGCTATAACTATCAGTATAACAAGTTACCAAAGCAGCTGTCTGTTTTGCTAGTATATTTTTCAATAGTGTCTGTAATTATCAACGACAAAAGTATTCACATCGGTTTTGTTTTCTTACTAAATTAATCTGACCTTTGAATGAATTGGATGAATTAACGATTTAAGTGGCTAACTCATTAAAACAGTGAAACACTGCCGCCTACTGGCGGTTTCAATACTTAATTTCTTTCTTTTGATAATCTCTACTATGTTAGAATTTTATGAATGATGATTATACACAAATTTCATAACGTTATGAGGTGTATAATCTCTTAACATGTTTTTATAACAGATTCGAGGTAAATATAGCTGCAGGGTAGAAAAGTCAGCAGAGGGAGAGGAGGAGCAGGTGATCAGGTAAAGAAGATGCCATTCAATCAATAAAATAAAATAAAATAGGAAACAGTATAGAAAAACAGCAGTTTTGTAAAGTTAGGCTATACATTAATGCCTTTAATGTTTTAAGATGTGTTTCCCTTTAGAAAAAAAATTAAAATGCATTAAGGTGGACTGTAAAAATCTTAAAATAAATGTCTAAATGTTGTCTCTTTCATATTTGTATATGTTGAATTTGTAATCAGTTAAAGCATGTTGCCAGATAGATAGATAGATAGATAGATAGATAGGAAGAAATAAATTATCCAATAACAATACACATAAAAAATTTTTTTTTAAATAACGGCAGCATACAACGTTCAACCCCCCCAATGTTCAAACCAAATCTACGCCCTTGATGATATAACACCAACATATTAGAAAAAAACTGAATCACTGAGTTAAAAAAAAAAAAAAATCACCTGCATGTGTCAGTATTTTGTTGAAACACCTTTTGCTTTAATTACAGCCTTGAGTCTGTTAGGATTTGTCTCTACTAACTTTGCCATAATAATAAGCCCTATAAATAAACTCCAGTCCTGTTCGGCTGATCTGATCTCAGTGTTCTCTCGGTCAGTGCTGTGAGTCATGGACATTAACCCCTTCTCTTCATTTCTGTCTCAGATACATTTTTCTCCTCTCTCTCGCTCTTTGTTACACACCCATGGGATAAGCAAAAGAGACAACAAAACATATGTTAGAAAATATGAGATAATCTTTTATAGTTCTATAGTTATGTATGAAAATGGACTTTGGTTAGTTTGTTAATATAAACATACAAATATGTTATACTCTAGGTGGCTTGTTGATAGTGAAACGGTGTTCCAAAGGCTCAGAAACGGTTATAACATCAAATGGTACTGAAATATTAATTTACATTGGATCAAAATCCACTGAGAGGAGACTTTGCTTCATTTTGGAAGCCACACACACACACACACACACACACACACACACACAGATGTTTTTCCTTCTGCTGTTCTATTCTGAGTTGTTTGCTATTGAAAAGAGCCTGTTTGAATGCACTAACCTGTGCCCCTTAGCACCAAGCGCAGATTTTTTCTGTATGTTTGTTTGCTATATAACATATATAGAGGTAATAAAGCACAGAGAAAGAGTCCAGAGGTCCTCCTACTGCAGAGCTCTGAACTTAAAATCTGATCTGGTTGTATGCTTAACCATATGTTAAATACGCATCTGGTTTGAAAGACACACATTCTGATATACAAATACGCATAAACACACGCAGACTGCTCCTACGCTTCTCCAGGATCTAAAGAAAAGCCCCAGTTTAAGGCTCTGATCAGGGAAGATGAGGTGAGAGGGATCCACATTGTAGGACAAAAACAGTGTTGTGTTGTTACTTTTTGCACAGTTGGTGTAAACGCTCTAAGAGATCGCCGGCAGATGGGATTTACAATTATCTGAGGCGCTCAAATGTTTGGGGGTCCAGGATCTTTACAAACACTCATGGACGCAGATACACACATGGGAATATACACATAACACACATGTAAAATTAAACTGAATGCGGTTTTCTGTATTGAAACTGGCAGTGGAATAGTGTCTACATAATCCACATTTACACGGTAACAGAATCATTCACGTTTTCTAGAAAGCACCTGAATAATATACTGAATCATGCAGCTTGTTGAGGAGAGATGTGCTACTGCTTTTCTAAGTGACTAGTTTTAGGATTTTCAAACTGGATCACAAAAAATCCAAGGAACTGAGCCATTTCTAGAGACTACAACATCATATACTGGTTTCCATCCAACTATTCTCTGCATATTGTGCACTGCACTCATTCTGTGCATCTCCTGGCAGCATTTAATAAATGCTTCAGTATGGCAAATCTAACTCTCTGAATGCTCCAGTGACACACAATAGAAGAATAAAGATTAAAAATAAATAAATACATACATACTTTTATTATTTTCCTGTACTCCTCTGAACAATCCTGGAACATTGTATTATACAATTTCTCATATTACTGCCTTCTTAGGATGAATTGCTTTGTTGTATTCCTCATTTCTGAGTCATTATGGACAAGACCATCTGCTGCACGAATAAATGAAATGTAAATGTAAACCTAACCAAACAGATAGCAATAATCAGTTTTGCATATAAAAGGACCACTTGCAACTTCTCATAAACATCTAGTTTAATATACTCATTCTGTGAGTACATATTTGTAAAATTGGAACAAAACTGAACAAAAATACATAAATAACAATCCAATGTTTTCTGAAAAGCCCTGAATGATTCTTATTGTCTTGTGCCATGTCACGTCATTTTTGTCACAAATGAAACCATTCAATATTCTAATGAAAAATGTATTCTATACGTGCATATTTATAAAATTTATTTGTTTTTAATCTTTACAATAATTAATAAAAAACAACAACATACAATACGTTTGATTCCACAAGTGTACATTTGACAAATAAAACAAACGTTTCATATATTACTAAAGCGAACACATCAGCCATTTCCAACAACTTAGTCACACTGTAACACTTCCTCTTTCTTTCTTTGTCACATTAACTCCCCATATCCTCTCCTGCACACAAACACAGCAGGACAGGTCAAAGCACCGCATGAGGTGAGAGGTAGAGCTCTGCAGTGAAGAGAGGAAATCTATAAGGTGCATAAATGGAGAGTAACAGGAAACAGCGCCCCATTGATCATCTCAGTTACAGACAGTGATATTTAACCCACAGTCTCAGCTGCTTCATACACTCAGATTCATATTGATCACTGCTCACAGAGCAACATACGCCAGCAGCCACTAGTGATCCTGCATCAATATCATGACCTCTGTCTTATTGGGAATCTGCACATCCTGGTTGAATTTGTTCATGGGATATGAGCTGACGACCGAATAGTGAGACTGGCAGTTTGATTACAGGGCAAATTCATTAATTATATTCACACTTTATACATTTTAATAAGAAGGAAATTTTATTTGGTTCACAGCAGCATGAGGTCTCGCAGCAGTCTTGTAGCTGTGTGTGTGAAGAAGGGAGGTGTACTTCCCAAAACTGTTATAAATCATCCTCTCCCTCTCTCTCTCTCGCCTTCCACTTAGACCTTCCGTATGATGTCATTCTGCAGAATATCAAGTAATACACACACACACACACACACACACCCACAGGACTCTTAGACTACACCGTAAGCATTTGCAGTTGCTGGCTTAAGGATATATTTACACTTGATCTGAACCTTAAAAAATTGGTTTCATGTTAGTTGCACTTCAACGCTTTTCATTTTTCATGTTTCAAATGTTATGAGTGTTATCATCTTTTTTTTTTCTTTGAAAAATAAGGGTATTTTGTCACAATTAAAAATTATTTAGAGATGCAGTCTACTCTAAAAAAAATCAGGTGTAATGTCACTAGTGTTACCTGATGTTGTCAGGTTGATTCAGTCATATTTAAAAGGATAGTTTACCCCCCCCCCCCCCCCCAAAAAAATAATAATAAAATAAATAAATAAATAAATAATTGCCTCTATTTACTCACTATTTACTCCCATGTTGTTCCAAACCTGTGTGACTTTATTTTTTTCTGTGGAAAACCTTTTTTTTTTTTTTGCAGAATTTCCTGTTTTTTTCACAGTTGCAATGAAAGTGAACATAAACAGACACGCATAAAAGCTTGCAGTGTTATTTTAGTATTTATTATAGGATTTATACATATTTTAAATTAGCTTTTGTTTCATACTATCAGTTTCTATTTTAATTTCTTTTAAATGAGAGTTTATTAATTTTAAATTTAAATTAGCTTATTGGCATCATTTAATATTTACATATAGCTTTAGTTTTTTGTTTTGTTTTAGTAATTCTAGTACTTCAACTTTAGCTTATACTATTTCAGTTTGTTACCAAGGTAATATTCATCTAATATTTACATGTAATTTTATTTGATCTTTTTAAAAAATAACTGGAAACTATTTTTAATAGTTTTAATTAACACTAACACTAATGGCTTTAAGATATTATTCCAAGATTTTTAAAGCCATACAATAGCTTTGACCAATGAAAAGATTCCATTCCATTATCATTTAGGATCTATTCCTTTATAATTTATAGCTAAATTGTTTATACACTTATTTATTTGCCAAATTGTTTTATTTTTTATTTTTTGGCTGTGTGTTGTTGTCTCTGTGTACTGGAAGCTTGTGTCACTAAAACAAATTCCTTATATGCGCAAGAATACTTGGCAATACATCTCTTTCTGATTCTGATTCTGAAGATAATTTTTTAAAGCTGAAAATGGGCTCTAGCATACTTTAGTGTATACTAACATTTATCTGTTTGTATGTCTGTGGAGTACAGAGCATGAATCATACAGTATAGCCCAGCTCAGGGTGAACAATTTCTTTTTTTTCAACTTGAATAAAACCAGTAACTTAGATGTTACCATATACAGTATAGTATAAGTTAAGTGACAAAGCAGCTGCTTTCTGACCAACAGGACTGTACATACTACACTCTCTCTCTCCTCTCTTGAAGTACACAGTGATGGATGTCCTGCTGGAGAGGTGTTGTGCTCCACTGACCTCAATATATCAGATATGTGTGAACACACATACACACACACACACACACACACACACACACACACACACACACACACACACACACACACACACACACTCACATGCACAGAGGGGTGACATCATCGATAAAGCCAAACAACGGAAGGCCAGCACTGTAATAAGCTCTAATGTGATTAAAAGTGAATGTGGCAGAGACATCTGGTGTGTATGTGCGACTCTGAAATCGCATGTGTGCATCTCAAACCTAATTTTTCTATTCTTGTCCCGTATGCAGGCAGTTTAATGAGGTTAGTGCGGATTCAAGGGCTGTTCTGTAAGAGTGAAAGAGAGATGATCCATTCCTCTCCATTAGCTCAGTGTGTGAACAGACTGCCTACTGCTAAAATGAAGACGCAGTGCTCTGTGCTGCTTTAATCAAGGGCAGATTACATTTAATATACTCTGTGTAATGTACAACAGACCTAATGTACAGGTGACGTCATCAGACACATAGTAAGTAATAGCATTACCATAAAAATGTTAAATACAATATTTAAGTCAACATGAAACAATGTTCACAATTCAATTCAACTCATTTTAGTTCCAAAATCAAATGAATTTCTGATTAAAATAGGATTGATCTTTTGGGATTGTGAAAAGTAGTAAACAAATAAAAAATGGAGATGGATGATTGGAAGGGAGAGATTATAAAAGGGACTGGTGACGTAAGCCAAAAAGCTAATTCATTTCAGGAGGAGGTTAACGTATTGCATTTTAATAAAATATTACAATGACGAATATTTTTGTCTGGGTAATGTTAACCATTAAGTGAACACAGATTTAAATAATATATATTTCCTACTTGCATTTTCATAGGCCACATTCCAACTGTTTTTGGCCCATTTGATATGACTATAAAATATTTAAATGAACAGTGCAGCATTTACAAATGACATGAACATGTAGCTCTCAGTTACCAAAAAACTGCAACGCCGCAGTTTTGTGTAAACTGACTTTTGATTGAATTCTGCTTGAATTTTGATTTGAACTTTGGGTTTAAGTCTGACTATTTCATTATAAATAACTCCAAACAAATCAGAATATGCAGTTTTGCCCAAGCATATTTAATGTCCTTGCTACTAAGCATCTAGGTTAGTAACCAGATCTTCCTCAAAGTGCATAAAAACAACTTTGTTTCCAAGTAGCCTGATACAAAACCTTTGGATAGTCGACCAGTCAAGAATCAGAGCTCTGGGCATTGCTGTGTTCTGTGAACGGGCTGTAGGCAGTCTGTGGGTGTGCTGTCTGAGACTAGCTTTACACCTATGAAATGTTAAAGTCAGAACATCTCCAAACCAAGGGTGTCCTTTACACTCTTTGAGAAAGTGCAACGTTATAGTGCAGCTGACAAACTTCCCCAGCATCTGTGGTTCTTTTATAAGTGAAGCTTTTGTAGAAATGGTTCAGTGAAACGTTAAAGCAGACAAGAAAGAAAAGAGGTTATGAAATGATAAACACAGGAGGAGATAAAAAGTAAATGCTCACTCATCCTAGCAGCTCCCCGTGGACTATATAATTGCTTATATCAGAAGAGTCTCAAGCCCTCAGTGTCCAAACACATGAGCAGGTAAAGCATCTGTTTTCACCGCAGTTCACAACATGTACTAGGGACACTGTACTGTGTCTGCCCCCCAAAAAAATTATTACAGGTACTAGAGAAAATAACACTTAACACAAAATACTGTAAAAATATATACAATTATTTATTAAAACTTTATATTTATTATTTTAATAGTAAATCACGGTTGACAAAACAACTTAAAAAAAAGCAGCAAATCAGCATATTAAAATGATTTCTGAAGGATCACGAAGAAAAAATATTTTAATGATCGTTTAACACTGGTATGCTTTTCACTACGCATATGAAATATTTTCATTGGCAGATTTGCTTATCTCATCACCTTAGCTACCGAACGCCTGAGCCAAATATGCAAAATGCTACTCAGGGCCAAGAAACTGTCTAGTTTCATGCAAAAAAAGATCCTTTCAAAGGGTGAAATACACCCAGCATTGTGGTATGCAGTAGATCTTTAAGGACAGAAGGCTAGAGAAAGGCTAGAGGACACAAAAGAATGGGAATGGGAAAAATATATTTTTTAATTCTGAGAGGTTCCCTGCTACGTTTGACTCTAATCTCCTTAGCCTTTGTGTATTGTTCTGTAGCAACTGTCAGAGCCAATGCAACTGAGCTAAGAACCATGAAACATTTTTCAACATTTCTATATTAAAATATGCCATGTATAAACAACAAATTCATAAACAAAATAACAATGCAAAAAATGCTACACTAGTTTTACCCAAAAGTGCATCAGACTTCTAAATGGTGCTTGATCTGCATTTGATTTGAATTTTAGCTGAAATTTAGCAATGGTTGGAAGTTGATACATCTTAATGACTTACTGATTATTTTATTTAAAAAAACAAATTTTCAGCACATTTTAATTTTTGGGTGAACTTTACCTTTAAGTGTTTTGAGACATTTATATTTTAACCAATACTGATTAAATTACTCAATTATTTTACCAGCTCTCACAAATGTCTCTTATCGTTTATGTTAATTTGCTGCCCCTTTAAACAATTCAATCACATTTACGCTCTGCTACAGGCAGACGCTTTCATCAAAAGTGACTCAAAGCTCAAGCTTCACATTTGATCAGTTCAAACTCACCCGTGCATCAGACTCAAACCCATGACTTTGGACCTGCTACAGCCATGTGCTACTGTTTAAACTACAGGAGCACTAGTCACATGACACAAACCGAAATACCGCCAATACCAAAACACATTTAAAAGCCACTATCTGCAGTTGTAATGAGAATCTGATGGTCGCAGAGCTGTAATGTACATCCCAGAGCATCTCAGACAGATAAGGCTATTGATCTTGAGCAAGAGATGTCACTTCAGTGCACACACTGTTCCCTTAAGAACCTGAATTTACCAGAATAAATACTTGCATTGTTGAGCTAATACACTGCAATGCCAATAACACGATATGACAGCAGGATATGGAATTATAGTAAAGTATTTATCAGAAAAAGGTGTGAGATGAGTACTTGTCGCAGCCACTATAAAAGAGTGTTAAATGAAATATTTTGACAAAGCAGAAGATATGAGCCTATTAAGCAAACATCTTCAGTCACAAACAGTTTCTATAAAATTATTTAGTTGGCAAGATGGCTAAGGAGGAGCTGATAGGTGTATATCATTATTGTAACCATGGCAGTCGAACAGATGGGTCAGGATAGGAACCACATGCAGTGTGAGGGCATGTCACAGACTGGGAATCATCATACATGGTGTCATAATAAATCCATAAATTCTGCATTATCACATGCAAATGAAGAGCTATGTGCTATTATTATTAATATTCAATTGTAAAATACAAAGAGATGCTATTTAGATGTTAATGTCTTCCAAAAACACACTATTACAGCTATGTTCAAGGAATTATGAGGTTTCAAAAGTATTAAAGCAGCACAACTGATTTCCCAAATATGCTAATTAATGTTATCCCACTGAACTTTTCTCACAGTGTATAACAACTAAATCCACCCCCCCACCCCCCCCAAAAAAAAGATGATATGCCTACAAAAATTATACTGATTATAATTTCATCTCAGGTTTTTAGAAAAAAATATATAAAAATTATCCAAAAATAACACTTTCTTTTTCACTCAAAAATTTAGATGTGTAATCTCAGATCAGTCAGTTCCAAAAAGTAATATAAAACTGTGCTATTGAAAGAAAAAACAAGATGACAAAAAGACCAAATCAAGATTTGATGATGATATGAAATAATAAGAGATTTAAAGGCAGTTTTTAAAAGACCGCTCATGTTTGATCGGAAATTAGATAAAGAATTTTCACCACAACACAAGGGCTATATATAGAGTCCCATGATGTATTTAAATTATAAACGACTAACAAAAACATCCAGTGTACTCTGATCGTGTGCACCATCTACTGAGGAAAACAGTAAAATATGTTCAGTTTTACTTTCTTTTTCTTTTCTTATTATTTATGAATACTACAGTCCCATGATACATGCAAACTGTAAACAGTGGAAAATTAGAGTCAGTTTTCTGCTTATACCACACGCATAATTTTCAGCATCCCCCCAGATCAACCGATAACTTTGATCACATTTTACCGTCTAGCTTTTTGTGCTTCAAAGGAAAACGCTGGGTGTTGTGATGTCACCGTGACATTGAACCATGTCTGAGCGTCTCTGAGAAATGCAGGAGATGAATGAAAATATAAAGTGCTCACTGCTTTTATTAGAAGACTAATGAGAGTGAGAGGAACGAGGGCCCTTCATCAGCCAGGCTGGCAGCCATTTACCCTCAGATGTCCCCCTCAGAGAGAGAGAATGAGAATGACACAGCCACAGTGTTTCCCATGGATTTCTGCTTGTGTTTTATTGTGGTTTGTTGCCTCTTACAAATGTCAAGCATCTTAATTAACATTCTGACTAAAATATTAATGCTTACTGCAAATACACTATTAATATACATAAGTCAGCCCAAATTCATGTTAATATTTCACGTTACCACAGATTTAACATGATAAAGTGTGTACTTGAATCTGCACTCTGGTGTTATAAAAACATACAGCCACTGAGGCTGTTTAATGAATACTGTGGCGAGTGGGGCGGGGCCGAGGGACGTGGGAACACGAGTGAGGCCGGCAGTGATTGGGCAAATCAGTGACACCTGCGACCCACCGCCGGTCTCGAGTCCCACGTAGGAGATGGAAGGATATAAAACTGGAGCGACGACAGTGAAGGACGAGAGAGGACCAGGCCTGGGATTTTAGTTGTGTGTTGATTTTTATTTTGTGCGCATCAGTCGTCCGTGAGGGGCTGGTGCGCTGTTTTGTGTTTATTTTGTTATTAAAATGTCCTTTGATTGTCTGCCGGTTCCCGCCTCCTTCTTCCCGATGACTAGGAAGTCTTTTATCATTACATTGGTGCCGAAACCCGGGAGAAGGAGGGACGCGCTGCTGAAGATCCCTCAACGCTGTGGTGAATCCGCGGTGCCATCGAGCCGGCGAGAAGGATGCCGCCATGGACGCTCGAGGCGGTGGACTGGAGCGAGTTGCCGGGGACGGGCGAGCTCGCTGCCGACCGCCCACGATAGGGAGGGGCGGCTGCCTCCGTGGGGGAGCGGAGGAGTCGGCGCCGTTCGCCAGGGGGCCGGAGCCTGCTGCCTCCGTGAAGGTATCTGGAGGAGCAGGGAACGGGGGACTCCTGCCGACTGCCCAAAACCGGGGGAGCCGTCGCCGTCCACCGGGCGGCGGAGGGGTGTCGTGCCGTCCGCCGAGGGCCGTCCAGTGCCACCGCCAGGCACCGCGGAGGAGATCGCCCAGCCGGTGGAGGGCCGAGCAGCAGTGCGTCTGGGAACCGGAATTTTTTTTTTTTTCTCTCTCCCCTCTCTCGTCTCTGTCGCTCCTCGTTCCATCTCCTTTTCTCTCGTCTAGTCTGTCCTACCCCCAGGTTCCCGCAGGTTCCCGTGAGCGGTCGAGCGGTCCCCCCCGGAGGGGGGGGGGGGGGGGGGGAGTAGAGCGCAGTCTCGTGGGTACCCCCCGGCCTGCGAGGGGCGATGGGGGTATGTGGCGAGTGGGGCGTGGCAGAGGGACGTGGGAACACGAGTGAGGCCGGCAGTGATTGGGCAAATCAGTGGCACCTGCGGCCCACCGCCGGTCTCGAGTCCCACGTAGGAGATGGAAGGATATAAAACTGGAGCGACGACAGTGAAGGACGAGAGAGGACCAGGCCTGGGATTTTAGTTGTGTGTTGATTTTTATTTTGTGCGCATCAGTCGTCCGTGAGGGACTGGTGCGCTGTTTTGTGTTTATTTTGTTATTAAAATGTCCTTTGATTGTCCGGCGGTTCCCGCCTCCTTCTTCCCGATGACTAGGAAGTCTTTTATCATTACAAATACATTATACAAAGGAAATGCAATCATTTCTGCCTAAAAACAAGGGAAGATGAAGTGCACTTAGGAATACTCAACTGTTCTCAATACTCAACTCAGACTGTTCAGCTGTCTATATTTGGAATGAGAGTTATATGTGAATGCATGTGTGAATCATTTGACTGTCTTGGCAACATTTCTGAATGATAATAAACAGAGAGAAAGAGAACTTGACAAGCACATGGAGAACTGAATATATACATTAGATGGATGGATGGATGGATGGATGGATGGATGGATGGATGGATGGATGGATGGATGGATGGATGGATGGATAGATAGATAGATAGATAGATAGATAGATAGATAGATAGATAGATAGATAGATAGATAGATAGATAGATAGATAGATAGATAGATAGATAGATAGATAGATAGAATGATAAACGATAGAAAGATAGACAGACAGACAGACAGACAGACAGACAGATAGATAGATAGATAGATAGATAGATAGATAGATAGATAGATAGATAGATAGATAGATAGATAGATAGTACAGTATGAAAGTAAATATTTATTGAATTTATTGGCTTATTTACTTTATATATGTGACCCTAGACCACAAAACCAGTCTTAAGTCGCTGGGGTATATTTTTAGCAATAGCCAAAACTACTTTTGATTAGTAATATGCATTGCTAAGAACTTCATTTTGACAATTCAGATTTTTTTGCACCCTCAGATTCCAGATTTTCAAATAGTTGTATCTCAGCCAAATATTGTCAGATCCTAATGAACCATACATCAATGGAAATCTTATTTTATTCAGCTTTCAGTGGATGTATACATCTCAACTTGACACTTAGTTTTGTTGTCACATTAATTCTTATTGTTTAATGAGCATTAGTTGATCGTAAGTTTAAGTTTAAGTTAGCATCAGATGATCGTGAAAGTAAATGAAAAATCCAGGAAATTAACATGCACAGTTAATTATACAATACATTTCATTAAAATTATGGAAATATCATTTAATTTTTCCAATTCATAAAGAAACCTCTTTCTATGCCAGTATACAAAAATAGTACACTTGTACCTGTATCTGTTATCTCCTATTTACTGTACATTTTAACAACAACAAACAAAACAGTACAGTTTTAACCTATTTATGCAGGTCATATCAGTAACGTCCAAAATTCCTATACCATTGCATCACCAGATGGATCTTCCAAAGCAATTGCGGATTTGGATTTGATTTCAAGGTATTCTGAAAAGGTGGTACAAGGGGATAAAAAGAAAATGAGAAACAGAAGATGAAAGCTTATTTGCAGAGCACTTTGCTCTGACTTGCTCTCTCTCTCCTTGTCTGTCTCACTTCCTCTCAACATGTCAGAAAGAGCCGTGGCCTATCACCATGGAGACAGACAGCTGTTACAGGTAGGGTAGAGGGGTGAGGCAGGGATATTTCCAGAGGTGATAACACCACACTGTGCCACATTCAGCTTCAAAAACTCTCTCTACACATTTCAAAAGCACAATACACCAACTAAATTGTGTTGAAACAGGTGCATACAATCAATAATCATCATCCACCTGATTTCACAGACTGAAAAAAGAGATCAAACACCTTATTCAGCCAAATGGCGTGAGCGTGCACACAGTCAGCGAAACAAAAATCAGCACTATTAAAAAGAAGCCCATTGTGCAGTAATGAGACCCAAGTGTTTGAAAAGCACACTCTCTGCAAATGTGCATCTGCCGAACTCTTGTATTATCTTAAAACTGAAGCAGTAGTATTACAGATGACACACAGATGATGCTGATGTCAGGATACCTGTCATTTTTTTCCCCTGCAATGTGCGTGGCGTGCAATTAAGTCAACGTTTGGTGGCGGTGCTGCAGAGTGCATGTGCTTCGGCTTTTGTGTGTACGTGTGTGTAAAGTAAAAAGAAAACCTGAGCTGCAGTCAAATCCATCAGGTCACATGTGACAGATTGTTCATATAACTCAATCCTGAGGGTGTTTTAAGTGGGTGCATGCTTTGTACTCACCATAAGCAAGCAGACGGCAGATTCGGGCATCAGTTGCACAGCCATGATGTCTTTACCACAACCAAATGTTTAAATAGCGTTCAAGTAGTGTGCTGAAATCTTAAAGGAAACCGTTGCGCTCTACAAAACCTCCAAAAATTGTTCAGGCAACATTCAACACTGAAGAAACGTATGGTCTACTCTTTCACAGGACACTGGATGATAGTTTCCCGTTTCTGTACGCTCCCTACTCTTTCCTCAGCGTCTTTCCTTCTGTTCAAAAATCCCACAGCACTGTTCAAGCTCTGTCCTTGATCCAAATGAAATGTCTCTTCTTTGATCTCCAACAGCCTGTTAGACTCCCTCCTCTCTGAGGACGGAGAGCTGGGACGGACACACACATGCACACACTCACACACACATACAGTCCAAGAGGAGGAAGAGACTGCCGTTTCAAATGACCAAGAGGCACTGCAGACTCACACGCACTCTCACGTTCACAAAACTGACTGATACAACCAAACACAGCAATAGGAGAGAGAGAGAGAGAGAGAGAGAGAGAGAGAGGGAGAGAGAGAGAGAGGGAGAGAGAGACAGAGAGCACACCCATCAATGAACACAGAGATCATATAAAATACCATGAGAACACTTGGGATATAAGCAAACACACACACACACACACACACCTGTCCTTTCTCTAAATGATTTCATTGCCAGTAGAGAGCTACTAGCATCACTTTGATGAAATGAAAAGAAAAAATTAATAATGCAGAAGGTTAGAAAGTGGTGCTTCTACTGTATAACTATTGTTCATCCTTAATCCACATATTAAAATGCATTAATGCTGGTGCTTTAAAAACCATCAGAAAGCCGACAGTAAGTAAAGGTTTAGCACCAGTCACCACAACCACTCACAAAACACTATATCTGTTACACAGGAAAGAATAACTCACATAAACTTCATCAATTAGTAATTACCCAGAACAACCTACAATAACACAAAGAAACTGCATAGAAACACAATTATGGAATCGAACCACAAACCTTGACAGTGCAATGCTCTACCAATTGAGCTACAGGAACACTATATATACATACAATATATACATATATAGACACACTTTGGTTTCTATCTGCTTCAGTTAATGGGAACAGATAATGAAGAATAAAATAAGCTTTGATCTTTTGAAATAAAAGAATTCAAGGCATCAAGTACCAGACCAGTCGGAAAAGATTGTAATAATAATTATATATATAATTATTATTATTATTATTATTATTATTATCTATCCTCTTTATATATATCTATCTTTGCAGCCATTCCTCACATTCTCTTTATAAAGCATAAAATGTAGTTCTAATCTGTGCTTTTGTTCTTGGTGCAAAAAAATGAATGAAAGTGTAAAGGATAAAAAAAAATAAAAAATAAAAGAAAGCTATAGTGAGAGGATTCTCAGGGGAGCTAACACACTTTCTCCAAACTAGATACAGCAACTCTCCTCTTTTTCACACATAAACACAATCCACAAGTTGAGAAGGCTGCACTTTGCTTTTTTTGTTATTCTACTTCTCCTTATGGGATCTCGTCCCATGTGACATTATCCCAGTAAGGGTTAAAAGCACTATTCCTTTGAAAAGATTGGCTTCGTGTAGTTTTAGTGAAGCTCACACATCAGGGTCTCTCTCTCTTCAAGCACACACACACACACACACACACACACACACACACTGTTTCTCCTTGGCTGGTTCCTCTAACCCACAAAGGACTTATTAGCCCTCTGGAGCAGCAGTGGACTAACAAAGATAAATGTAGTCACACTCGCGGTCTGACTGACTGAGTAGATACATTGGGTGGGGGGCGTTCAGGGTGTGGCAGAGGGTCCGAACAGTGCGTGCTGAGGTTTAGTTCATGAGACAGCAGGACTGTGGTCAAGACACACTTTGATTTCTGTCTGCTTCGGTTAATGGGAACAGATAATGAAGAATAAAATAAGCTTTGATCTTTTGAAATAAAAGCATTCAAGGCATCAAGTACCAGACCAGTCGGAAAAGATTGTGTAAACTATATGCTAAGATATCTATGTCTGCCCACTTTTAGACATTTCAAAGCACACACCTATATATATTGTGCAGTAAACAAGATATTTAAAAAGCTTTGTTTTTGTGCAGACTATGCTATATAGTCTGTCTTTAATATATAGATAACAGTTTACTGTATACTACTGTTTAATAGTTTGGGGGTCAGGTTTTTTTAATGTATCTTATGCTAACCAAGGCTGCATTTGATTCAAAATACAGTAAATATTGTAAAATAATATTATAAATATTAATAAAAAAAAACTGTTTTCCATTTTAATATAATCTAAAATTCTATTTATTCCTGTGAAAGTAAATCTGAGTTTTCAGCAGCCAGTGTCACATCATCCTTCATAAATCATTCTAATATGCTGATTTGCTGATCATATTATTATGAATGTTGAAACGAGTTTAATTTTTGTGGAAGCTGTGATACAATATTAAGATTCTCTGATGAGGAGAAAGAAAGGAAATCTTAAACATTATAAATGTCTTTGTCACTTTTGATCAATGCATTCTTGCTGAATAAAAATATTAATTTCTTTAAAGAAGATCTTACTGACCCCAGACTTTTGTACGATAGTGTACATGCATCTCCTTTAAAAAAACGATTGAATGTATAAAAATCATCATGAGCTAAACAGGGCACTTACAGTTCAGGTAAGAGCTATCATGTTGAAGACCGCTGGGAATGTTCTGTCCTTTTGCCTCCGTCTCTCCTCTCTGTGGGGGTTTTAAATGTCAGATGAAGAAAAGATGCCGCAGCCGGAAGAGGGCAAAGGCCAATCTCGATATACTTGAAGTCAAATCCTGTTGCAGTTTTAAACTTTCTGGAAAATAAACAAGATGTCACATGCATGAATGGAAAAGGTCTCATTTACATAAATAATTCAGCTCCTATAAATATGAAGTTTTGGTATCTTATATCACCATTTAGACTATAGCTCACTCACCACTAATACTTCAGATTGTGCTACTACTTTTTTTACAAATTACTGGATGCAAGTGATTTTATGCCAATAAACATTTTGTTTTTAACAGCACAAATAGCAGTTTTTACACACATGGTAAAAATAAATAAATAAATCAAATCTGTGAAAAATAATAAAGCATAATGCACAGCAGCTGTCAGTAAAATAATTTGCTTATGTAAAAATATTTGGCAATACATAGGCTCTGCAACAATAAACAACTTTAAATTCGACTATATTTTTTTATTAAATTAAATCAAGCAAAACCTGCTGAGAATATAAAGTATCTCTTGGGATCTGTGAAGACTACAAGTGGGAGGAAAATCAATACTGTCTAGTACTGCAATGAGATTTTATCACTATACCGAATCAATACGCAGACGTTGGGTATTGATTTTAATTATTATTTTTTGTTTAGAAATGTTTTTTTGTTGTTGTTGTTGTATCATTAACATAATGCAAAACTGTTAGCTAAGCAAATTACTGTAGATAAGTGAATAGTTTGATATGTTGCCAAATGAGTCAGTAATTAATAAATAAAAAGGTTAATTAATGGAAATGCATATATATATATATATATATATATATATATATATATAATGTACAGTATTGAAATAGAATACATAATAAATGCAATGATCTCACAATCTAACACATGCTACTGAGTGTCAACTGTGGTAAAACAGCCTTTAGAGATCTATCATGCAGCAATTTGTAGCCAGATCACTATTGATCTTGTCATTGGACAAATAAACCATTCACACCTGGCCACGTAATAACGCAGGCTGATACAGGATTGCATGCTTTGAATTGTTTATATATATTAGGGCTGGACGATTAATCGAAAAGTAATCAAAACCTAAATTCATAACCTCTAACCGACGTAATTTTCCCATGTCGGTTATTTCGGTTTTTGTAATCCTGTTAACACTTCCCCGTTAAAAGCATACTAGCGCGTACGTGTAGCCACATGACTCTGCCCCGTCCAGTCAGTGGTTCAACACATAGTGATGGCGCACATAGTGAGCGATTAGATGATCGGATGTGTATTATTATATCGAGCTACCATGTTCGCGCAGCTGCATTGTGGCACGAACACTCATATAAACAGGAGCTGTGAAGATCGCCTGCACAGAGGAACACGGAAACTAGTTGTCAGCGCTGTCCTGTGATTTATCACTAAAGTAGCTTAGAATCTCAAAACTTATTATAACATGTTTGAGTGCAGCGCACATGAAGCACAAGCGCGTGCACAGAGAGCAGCAGTCGCGCTGCGGGTTCCCGGTTTGTGTCCATGTTTTGCGTATTTTAACTGTAGAAAAGGTTGTTCCGAGTCGAAACTACGATACAGAAAACTACATCAGTATATCATCATAAACGCAGCCGTTTTTGTCTTACGTGAACATAAACAGATGAGAAAGAAAACACACGTGCAGTATTTTCGCTTTAAGAGACAACAGCCTAATAAACGCGCTGCCTGTCATTAATGTTAATCAAAGAACAAAAGAAAATCATTCACTGATCTTAACTGAATATATTTAATAACTTAACTTGATTGATTAATCTTTATTTTATTTATAAAAAGAAAACTATGCAGTATTTTTAAACTTTTAATTACAGTTTCTGTACCTGAAATTTTGTTTAGTTGTATTTATTTATGATATTGCTAATTGATTTGTTTGTTCCTATCTTATTACTGACTGTTTACTTGTCTTTAACACTTTAATATTTGAAATTTATATTAATCTAGTTGTTTTTGCTATGGTATTTTTTTAATCACAGGCAAAATTCCTCTTGCAATGTTTTGTAGGCTGCTGATTTTTGCTCATGTTATTCAGCTGCAACAGAATGCTTTGTAAAAATGTTTGACATCTAAATATTTGACTTTATTTATATTGGAATTTTTATTGAAACTAGGCATCGATAAGAATCGGAATCGATGAGCAGAATCAGAATCGATAAAATTCAAATGATACCCAACCTTAGTAAGAAATGTTACGAACATAGATAAAATAACTGCTGATAGTCAATCATATTTACAGTACAAACCTTGTCAGTGAACTATGAGGGCAAAAAAACAAAACAGAAACAAAATAATCGTTCATTAATCGTAATCGAGGTAAAATGTTCAATTAATCGAGGTTTTGTTTTTAGGCCATAATCGTCCAGCCCTAATATATATATATATATATATATATATATATATGTGTGTGTGTGTGTGTGTGTGTGTTACTTATTGGGGTATGCATAATAATTTGGAGACTAATAAACAGCTCAATACTTATTTTTTCTGGTTTTCCAGACACAAACTGTGAGGAGGTTGGGCATGCTTATGTAAAATGTTTCATGCTTTTGCATTCTCCATGCCCTTGATAAAATAAATACTGAAAGTCACTAAAACCACTTTAAACACAGTAGAGCGATAGAGGAGAGAAAGAACCCTGAGCTAGAGTCATTTGCTTTCTGTGCCCTATTGATTTAATAAAGAATGCAGTTACAAAGAACTCAATAATAATATCACACAATAAAGTTGAATTGCATATCAAAGTGCTTATATTTGGAGTGGCTGCTGAAGGACATGCTTTTCAAAACTCCAACTGTGCAAAGTGAAGCGCAGAATGTTCCTGCATTCAATTAAGCTTACGATTTGTATCGTGAAAAGCGCTATAAATGTATTTATTTTTTAATTATATTTTTATCTTAAACAGCAATACTGCATGACCTTATCCTCAAAACTAATTTGTTTTTTTTTTAATGATTAATTACAGTATTTAATCTCTAATCATATTTACTGCCTTGTAACACAAGAACTGTATAACTGATATGCCTGGTTTCATAGACAGGGCTTAGACTAAGCTAGGATTCGGCAATAGTTAGGACATTTTTATAAATGTGCCTTAGAAAAGAAGAAGAATGGAAAAAACATCACTGGTGTGCATTTTGAAAAGGCATTGATATATTTTAAAATCAATCAGTGGAAGTTTCTTTCAGTTGAAACAGCTCAGACATACATTTTAGTCTAAAACTAGGCTTAAGTCTTTTCTGTGAAACCCGGGAATAGTCTTTCAAGACAAATAGGCAGAGTTCATAACACAAACGCACCAGGACAACAAAAGCAGGCTTTGTGAGTGCATTTTTGTTACAATTTTGTGGCATTTTGCTAGCAAACCTTATTGGAATTTAATCTAGACCAGTGGTACCATTGCTCTGCACATTTTGTATGTGTCTTTTATCTGACGCCCTCAGTTCAGTTCATGGATCTCTCTCCTAACGAGCTGAGGATCTGAATCAGATGTGTTAAATAAGGGAGACAAGCAAAAGTGCAGATCAGGGGGTCCCCGGGACTGAAATTGAGAACCACTGCTGTAGAGAGGTCACACAAACTGGAAGCAATATTTAAAACAAACTAACAGTGCCATCTGCTGGAGTTGGATAAATCAAATCTCACACACATAAACAGTGAACAGAAAGGAAAATTTTTTCATTCGAACAAAGCTAGGCAGCAAAGAAAGGAATACATATTTGCATATACTGGCCCTGACAACCAAGCAGTAAAAAGGTTACTGGAAAAAAGTTTGATGCATTTCAGAATTATTTCCGTTC
The DNA here is from genome assembly GCF_963082965.1 of Carassius carassius. Lineage (NCBI taxonomy): Eukaryota > Metazoa > Chordata > Actinopteri > Cypriniformes > Cyprinidae > Carassius > Carassius carassius. The sequence goes on along the minus strand of NC_081767.1, from coordinate 30,086,541 downwards.
CAATCCTTTAAAGAGCACTGAAAAATAAGCTACAACCATCTGATGTCACACAGATAAACGCATTAACACAAGACCATCGACATTCACAATGATGTTCATTTGCTTAGTTCCAATAACCAAATACTGGTTTGCAAAATCCTAGTCTGATAGAAACAGCATCATCTCTAAACTACTTCACGTGACACCAGAGGTGGGTAGAATACCCAAAAACTGTACTCAAGTAAAAGTAAAAGTACTTCTAGAAATATTTACTCAAGTAAAAGTAAAAGTACTAGTCTTGAATAGTTACTTGAGTAAGAGTAAAAGAGTATCGGATAAAACATCTACTCAAGTAGTTAGTTACTTGTTACTTTGGGTCATATATACTGAGCCTATTTTTATTTAGATATATAGATAAAATGTATGTAATGTATGTGTGTGTGTGTATAAATGTATATATTTCATCAGCCTTTACTCCAATTTATGTAATTTATTATAAACCCTGTCTGTTTACTTAAGTAACAGATATAGGTGTCATGCCATAACATATTTTTAATACGACTGACTTTATATTAAATGTGAATTTAACATTGAAAGTTAGTGTGATATAAAAATTGCTACTAATCTTTCATTGTTCAGAAATAGAGCAAATAACATTTACATTATTAAAGATCATTTTCACTGACAGTCTAGAGTACTGTCAGAAACTCCCATTAAAATCACTGAAACTGTTAACACTGTGAAATCAATATCTTAATTAAAGATTCGTACACACATCTGCACTTTGTTGTTCCTGCGAGAGAATTCGCCAGAAAGAGGTCTCCAGTCAGCGAGCGAGTGAAGGAAGCACCGGCATTTTAGCGAGGACTCATCTGAACACCTCTGATTGGCCATTGCATTCAAAAGCTCAGCAGAATCGTGTGTGATTGGTTATAATGCGCAGCGCTGTATAAACGCATCTATCTCTGGCTCAGCGCCAGCAAGCGATCACAGATCTGAATTTAGCAGATGATGATATGACTTGCTGAACGGTACTCGCACCGGTGTGATTGTATTAAAATTAATAAAATCTTAATCGGCTATTTTTTGTCTTTTGGAAGCTGCATTCAACTTGACTCCCCTCTGTTATAAGCCACACATGTAGGCTACAACAAACTAATGTCACAGTGGTATCGTGTAGCCTACTGTAATCGAATGTAGCCCAAATTATTACCTGTTAAACAGTAGACAGCACACGCGGTGTTCATCTAGTAAGGATCTCCATCGAAAATAATAGCCTTTGCAGATTTGCATTCTATTCAATGCAGTTCCATAGCCACGTTTTCAACGCTGCTAATGTTAAACGTTACAACTCTGAGTGAACCGCTTCAGACGCTCAGCGCGTGCGGCAGGGAACTGAGCGAATCATTCAAACTGATTCATGAACCAATTCACTCGTTTGCCAATTGGTTTGATCAAGCCTTTGAACAGAATTGACTCAAAAGAATGAATCATTCTCGAATGAGCATCGCTCATTGTCCAGAGAAAAGTAGACGTCGCGTTTGGAATAAACTGAAGCATTTATAACATTTATTGCATTAAGATAAAGTAACGAGAGGAGCGTCGCCCACAGTAACGAAGTAAAAGTAGCCTACAGATTTTTTCCCAAAAAATTTACTCAAGTAAGAGTAAAAGTACCCATCTTTAAATATACTCCAAAAAGTAGTTACCCCCAAAAATTACTCAAGTAAATGTAACGAAGTAAATGTAACTCGTTTCTACCCACCTCTGCGTGACACACTATGGCCATATTCACGTAGAATATTATTAGACTTCAAAAACGCCTTGCTATACCACCTGTAAAATAACAGATAAATAAATGAAAGAATGAGTGTGTTTACGTGTACTGAAGAATGTTTTACATGAGGCAAGCTACATTCATTGTCAAGTTTGCACGTGCAGGTGTCGAGCGTAATAAATACCGTTTTTATTGGCTGCATATGATCATTTTTATTTTACTGGGTTGTAGGTAAATATCTATCGTAAATATAGAAGGTAAATGTTATAGGTAAATGTAAAATGCGTTATTTCCCTGAGTGAAAAAAAACTGCTGCAAACATCATTTGATTCAGAACAGAACCTCGAACAGATTCAAACCGTGTCACTGAAATACCTAATTTAAAATGATTAGCAAGCAGATAAGCAACATGGTAAATGATATTTTCATTGAAAATGTAACGTTGTGGAATTTGTGAATGAAATTACAGCTACACTGTACAAATTAGCAACCCTAGCGACACTACTGCCCGAAATTAGTACATAAATAGTTACTTTCAAAGTCACTTTCACGTCAGTGATCTACTAAACTGGATTAGGTCGTCATTCCGTCAGGAATTTTTTTGTCACAAAGACAGAGTCGATTTCTTAAGATTTAATAAGGCAGATAACTCGGTCATATGTAACAGAAATAAACGTGAAGAGATGAAAAAAATGGAATGGACGAGGGGCATGAACAACAATGTTGTTTTAAAGCTACATGATTTCTTTAGATAGAAAGCTTTCCAGCAGATTCATTCATAAACATTTAGCTAATCTGCATGCAGGAGGCTGTGTGTGTGTGTGTGTGTGTGTGTGTGTTGTATGTGTGAATATATATATATATATATATTATTGTCATCCATCCCAGTCCATTCATTACATGTTTGAGTGTTTTTCTTCTGTGGTACATAAAAACACAATTTTTAAATAATATCCTGGCCATTTTCCATATAGTGAAAGTGAATGAGGAATTTTAACTACAACAAATGTATTCTAAAATTGATTTGTGCACTATATTTCAAGTCTTCTGAAATTATACAGTAGTTTTGTGCGAGGAACAGACTCAAATTTAAGTTCTCACTGTGTAATTCAAGATACAGTTACAATGTTTTTTTGTCATGATAGAGCTTGACAGTCATCTGCTTCTATAGGCCTAACCCTCGCAGAAAACTGCACTGTACACATCACTTGATTTAAATATTCACATGATTTGACCAATTTATGAGCATTTTTAAGTAGTTAGGACAAATAAAATGTTCTTAAGTTGTTTTTTATGATATTTCATAATATTAGGGTGGATGTTTGGCCCTCACAAACCAAACTCTCTTATTAACGTCAACAAGGAAACGAAGTAGGTTATAAAGAAAGGTCTCATCTGTAAGTGACAGAGTGCTTGTGACAGTTGCAGGGGATTGCAATAGGAAAGCCTCTTATAAGCACTAACTGCAGCTTCCCAATGCTGCTGAGAGACTGCAAGTTTATCTCACACACACACAGTGTAAAATAAATTGTAACAATAATTATTAAATCAATTAGTTTTTTTCCAGTGTACATAACAATCATAAATTATATTGATTGTTTTTTCAAATTACAAAATGTACAGTATGTGTGCAATTATACGCCCCAAAAGGGTGTTTGCTGAATACACAGTACATCAGTTTCCATGAATACACACCCAGTTCTGTTCTGCTGGAGGTGTGCCAGATGGTGGCAGTGTAGGAACAATTGCCTTCCTTACACAAGTCTGTTAATTCGTCCTGCTTAGTGATGAGGAGACTCAAACATACGTCAAAGGGATTTGAATACCTGGCTGACTTGTTGACAATGTAACATCCTACGACATAAACACCTATTTGTGTGCCAATAACCCCTTTCTCCTCTCCCAAATCCTTCCCACGACATGCAGACAGACAAACCACACATCTTCGATCACAGGCTAATTGCCTTTTCCTCAATATAAATCAATCAACACAAGTGTCTGATGTAAGGAAGGACACTCGTTTGCCTGTGCATACAAACAAGGGTCAATGTTTGCTCAGCCACAGTTTTGCCAGAACACTTCTTATAGAGCGTCTGCATGTACAGGGGCGTCGGACTGGGGGTAAAACCAGTACTGATTACCAGGGCCCCAAAGGAAGAAAGGGCCCTTGGAAGGTCTGGAATATATATTTTCAAGGGGAGGGGGGCCCATTAGGACTGCCTGTGCATAGGGCCCTCTTGTGCAGCGCCCCTGTGCGTGTAATTAACCCATCAAGAGCCGTTTTCTGTTGCTCCAACCTGAAGCCTCTGCAGGGTTGAGCACACTCCATCAGTGCACCCTGGGATTTGACTTTGTTTATGAGAAAGCCGTTTCTAGGTTGTGCGTACACATAGTGACAGAGGCGTATGAATGCATGCACACGCAAAAGAATTAATGTGACACCCAAATAAACTGTTAACGCATATTTTTATTGATACAAATGCATGCTTTTCATAGCCACACGAACGCACAAATGTGCACTGCAATGTTACCTTTGGAGAAACAAGAGGTGGGGCATGTAAAACCCATCCCTTGTCCTTCGCTCCATTAGTGAACACCATGCAAGCACCACAAGTTCCTCCCCCTGTTAAAGCACACACACAAACACACATGCACACTTAATGCTGTAAATCCTCTTTGTGAAAGTGACGCGCTTCTGTCAGAAACAGAGCTTAACTGAAGTGAAACAGGGAGAGAGAGAACCAGGCTCATTCAATTTTTGCTTGTCTGCCATCCGGTTAACTACTGTACTGTCCTGTCTGAGGTTCTGTGATCTGGTTTTTCTTTCAGGTTGATCAGTGGGACTACGAAAAAGACATCCAACCAGATCTTGGAAGCTTCTCATCTTGGACATTTGAAATTTGGGATTGTCAGCTGTTAATCAAAATCTCAACTATATCTGAATTGCTGCAGGTAACCTGCTTTGCACTCGCACAACTCTACAACTTTGGCCTGCGGTTAGGGAGATGCTAATAGCTTATGCAAACTGGATACAAATCTAACTGAGGACTTGCATATCCAGCGCTTATTATTTTTGGAATTTGTATTCTTTTAAACTTTGTGGAAGAGTTTGAATCCAAAGTTTAACCTGGTGTATGAGCAAACAGCTGCGACTGTGAAGGGGTCTCAGGTGAAGGGGGCAAGACAATAATCAGGTGTTTTTTGGAAGGGTGAGTCAGGCTCAAACAGAGCCACGGTGGAGGACGACCTACTGGATTTCGCTGATATGGACGTGCATGGGTATGACCACTATGCAGATGGGGATAGGGACAGCTACCAGATTGATTACCGGCGTATCGTGGGGGACATGGAGCCGGCCAGACCACAGATGTCATTACGAGACTCAGATCATCACTTTTATGGCCCGTTTACCCATAATACAATTCATGGGCATGGGCATGGGCACGAGACAGCTGCTCAGCGCTACAGTGCCACCCGGATTCAGGCAGGATATGAACCAGAAAGGTGAGAACATAGTGTAGGTCTACTTAAAGGATTAGTTCACTTCCTGAATAAAAAACTCCTGATAATTTACTCACATTTCTTTCTTCATTTGAAAAGAAATTAAGGTTTTTGAGGAAAGCATTAGCAGGATTTTTCTCCATGTAGTGGACTTCAATGGGAACTAACAGGTTGAAGGTCCAAATTGCAGTTTCAATGCAGCTTTCAGAGGGCTCTACATGATCCCAGCCGAGCAATAAGTCTCTTGTCTTTCAACACAATTGGTCATTTTCTAAAAATAAAATTTAATCTCATGTACTTTTTAACCACAAATGCTTGCACTAGCTCGACTTCACACATAAAGTAGTCACGTTCGAAACGTAGGCATAAGTACGGACCCAGTGTTTACAAAGCAAACGTGCAAAGAAAGTCAAATGCCCTTTACAAAAAAAGGTATACCAATGATGTCGGACGATTTTTAAGTTGGAGGAGAAAATGAAATGAGCTAACCGTGCCAGCCCTTTCCAACGTGATTACGTAATTTGTGAAGTTGTAGACGCGCATCGAAGAGCTAGTGCAAAATGAGCATTTGTTTAAAAGTATATACATTTTTTTTAGAACATGTTGGGTGACATGGGGGTGAGTAAGTTATCAGGAAATGTTTATTCTGGAAGTGAACTAATCCTTTATGAATGAAGGAATGAGAAGCTTTTTTTTTCTCAAAAATCTGAACAATTCTAAGACATTATTCTGTCATACTTGATCAAACTGAATAAGGATAGATATATAAATACACAAATAGACATTATGTCTATGGCCATAAAAATATAAACATTCTATATATATATATATATATATATGTATATATATATATATATATATACATATGAATTCAAGATGTTTATATTTTTTATCATTAATTTGTCACAATTTGTTTATTGCAGGCAGCAATAAAAAAACGGATATAAAATAAAAATATAGATAAAAATATAAGCATTCTGTATATTTAATTATTCATTCATATATTTATTTGTACAAACCTATTAATATTTAATATTGTTTTGGTAGTAACTCAGGAATTGTTTTGGTGTTGATTTTGGTCCCCTTTTGTGTTTGTATGTGAATAATTTCTTTATATTTTAAATTGTGTTGTGTTGAAGAAGTAAATAGAATAATAGAAAAATAACAGCTGTGAGTGAGTGGCAGAGAAGAAGGAGGGGGCGGCTCTGTTTTGTCTGCGTTGACCTCCGTCCAGTCAAAACAAGTAAAGACAGTAATGTATTGTTGATCAGCTGTAAATACAGAATGAACATAATGATATATTAACAAATAAGCATTTTAAGCATTTAATCATCACTGAACAACATTAAATGTATGAATTCAAAACAATTAATTAAATGACTGATGTTAGTTATGATAAAGTGTTTTTGCTGCCTATAATAACTTTTCAAACAGTCGTTCCAGCTTCTTAGCTTGAGAACCAATGCATAGATAAATGCCAAATCTCGTCTCAGTTTTAGTGAACATATGAAGTCAGTACCTCTCAAATTCTTTCGTTTTTTTAACGATATATTTATTGTTTTAGCATTTTAAACCTATCAAAAGTATCTTTGTGCTATCGTTATTTAAAATGAATGCCATTGGTTTGATATTTTCTTACTTAATATGTATAGATGTCCAAATCTAAGGGTCTAAGTGTCTTCTTGTCTAAGGGTCAAGCAAGGGTCAACCCCACCTCTGCGGTTGACACTTCTACTTGCCCTCAGAGGTTAACTAGTATTTATCTGCCTCAGAATTGCAGATCTTCAGCTTAGCTCAAGGACCATGTGACTCTGAGAATGTAAGACATGGCCCATCAATCTGTAGTGTGCCTGCGTGCTCTTCAAAGCTCCTTACATATCTGAAATAAGCTCTGCTTTACTGTGTCATGAAGCTCCGATGTGAAATGTTGCTGTAAAAAATTAAATCTAGAGGGACTTTTTCATTTTTCAACCACATCTTTTCTCTTTCCATTAGAGTTGGCTCTCTCGACAGATGAGCAGAGAACTTTAACGAAGGATTACATTGATAGAGCACTCTTTAGATCTAATCTGCAGTTTAGCGTATCCCACTAGGAAAGAACAGCATGTCTGTGTATGTAGAGAGGGCAAGATTAAATGTCTATCTGGAATAGATTCATCTGATGGCATAACCACTTAGAGTCATCTGGGTGTTAGAAGCTGCCTATATGTTAATAAACAAGGCTTTAAATGTTGAATGTTTAAATGTTTATTCTAGTGCAAAATGTATTACACATCCCATGTTGTAATCAAGAATTAATAAATCAATGAATGATTTTGCAATTCACAATTAATGATACAAAAAACTTAAGTGCACTAAGTTGCTAAATGCAAAAATATAGCACTCTCAGGGAAGTAAATTATTAATAAGTGCACTGACGTTTAAATTTGTATGCTCAGATAACTAGGCTACCTGAAGATCTGGCATAAAACAAATTGCCATTTATATAAAATATAATTTTTATTATTTAATACAATTTTTTTAGTATATATGTTTAAGTGGTAAATAAACAAACAAACAAATACAAAATACAGACTTATAGTAGCCTGCCCTACATATAGGAATGATAAAATAAGAACAATTCAATTTGAGATAAAATTAAAAAATAAATCAAAATAGTAATACAATATAACTATAACATCTCAACTAAAAAATATTGCATGCTTTAACAAAATAAATTAAAAGGCAGAGCAAGTTTCATCAATAAATATGGTGTAGGCTATATTTCCAGCCAAGCAAGCATGATTCAGCTCATTAAAAAATAATTTAGATGTAATATAAATTTAATCCGCCTGTAGCTTTATTATTCTACGAATTTGGAAATGTTCAAAAGAGACCTACAAACTCTCGGATATCCAGTTTGATTCTTGAACGTATTTTACTTGTGCATCGGTTCGATCGAATCATCGAATAGATTCTATGACTTGTTTACGAATTGGACTTCGCGTTTCTGTCAGATTCTTGTTCCGTAACTCAAGAAGGATACCCGTTTCAATGATATCTGTCAGGTAGTACGAACATTTTGTGGTGTAATCAAAAAATCGCTTCAAGATAAAAGTGGCACAGATAAATTCAGAGATTAAAAGAAAAAAAATTGAATTACTGACTCAAAAAAAAAAAAAAAAAAAAAAAAAACAGGTGTGTGAAGTGTTTAGCTCAACCTTTCAAGTTCCTTTTCCAACGCTAAACTGAGCGGGTGTCATGTGACTTCAGTACACGTTGTTGGCGGTCTCTGGACACACTGCTGCGCGTCTCACCATGAGAGCCTGCATTCAGAGCAGCTTCAGCCTCAGCCTCCTCAGAACACTGCGCTTCGGGATGAGAGACCGCTGCTCCTCGCACTGATCTCAAATGCACTTTAATACAGCCATCATCATGTGAGATACTGTACATGAAAATGAATATTTAGCAGAAGAAAGTGTGCTTATAATACTGCTCCGAAAGAGAAAGTAACTCGAACCTGTAAGTGGATTTGTTCTTATTTGTCGGTTAACTCGCCTAAAAAATAGTAATGTTTCTGGATCTATGAGAATGAACATTAAGTTATTTGCATTCGTTTCTCTCTCTCTCTTTATATATCCTTCTCCAAAAAAAAAAAAAAAAAAAAAATTAAGTTGTTGTGTCAAGTAGAAAATTGTTTGTATGCTCTACAATATAGTCATTCATTACATTTTGTCTGTGCATGGTTGAAGTTGAAACCAATTTTCATATGCATGTGTTACAAACTCTCTTTTCCATGTTTGCATGGTTATAGCATGGCTGATTACCTTATCAGTGGGGGAACTGGGTACGTTCCAGAGGATGGGCTGACTGCCCAACAGCTCTTTGCCGTCGGTGATGGTCTCACATACAAGTAAGTCGAGGATCATGCAAAAACCTTTTTTAGATGCCCTGCCTTGTAATCAGACACTTAGACTGATATGGACAGCAAAGTGTCAGCGCAGGACCTATCTTGTGTAGCTTCACCCTGGCGCACACACACATGCACTCTAGGTAGGCATCTTTCTGGACATCTGCCATGAAATGGCTCTCAACTCCATGGCAACCCTCTGTGCATCTCCATAGCAACGGAGAGCTCAAGTGCTCAGTCCCAGCACATGCGGCCCATGTTTATGGGACAATGCAAATCAGAGTGCATGTGTGGTCCTTTTTGTCCCATTTTTTCTTTCTTATTCACGATCCAGCTTGCGCAACATGTGCTTTAGTATCATTTATGAACATTGGTTCTTTTTATGCAGTATGTTTTGCATCAGTGTAATATATAAGCTTGTGTTTGTGTGTGAATATGAACATGCTTAGGCTTTTCCAGCCTTATGAAAACTTGTTAGCAGAGCAGTGGTCTCTGCATCTATTTTTGTCATGCTGGCTGGAGTGTTTGTTTAATCTGGTCTAATGGAGGTTTTATGAGCATTAGGTCACAGGGTCGGGACACTGAACAGTGCCTTCTCACACATGCTCCTGAGACAAACAAATCCGGCCCCAGTTTTCCTGTATCAAAACATTGTCATGCTTTAAAGTGACGCATATAATTTAAAACTTTCTACTAGAGAAAATAACAGTACTTTTTACTGAAGTTACTGTAGATTCTAGCAACACTAATATGAATAGCTTTTGGGTACCACTTTGAGTTTGGGGGAATCGCGATCACGGAAACAAATGTATCATGGTTTCAACAAAATTCGGTTTTCAACTTTGATATTAATAAGAAATGTTTTGTCAGCTGCAAATCAGCAGCATGTTAGAATGATTTCTGAAGGATCATGTGGCACTGAAGACTGGAGTAATGATGCTGAAAATATTCAGTTCTTTCAAATATTAACAATAATTCACAGTATTATAGGTTTTTTTCCTATATTTTTTTTTATTAAATAAATGCAGACTTGGTGAGTACAACAGATTTATTTCAAACATTTCAAAAATCTTACCAGCCTCAAACCTATGAATAGTAGTCTGTGTAAAACACTTTTGTAGTATATTACCACTGCATTACAAAGAGGCCACATGTGTGCGTGTGACATTGGTGACATGGTTAAGAACATTAACAAGATGTCTCAGTACACCACATCTTATGTAGATTATATGTCACTTGCCAGGACCAGAAGTACACTGTACCAGTGCAAGTGTATCATTTGTGGATACTAAAAATATTTGTGCTACAGGCAAACACACATATTTATTTACTCATACACTGCATCACAGTAATCATTCATCTTACACTACCATTCAAAAGTCTGAGGCCCGTAGTATATATATATATATATATATATTTTTTTTTTTTTTTGAAAGACATCTTCTATGCTCACCAAGGCTGCATTTATTTGATAAAAAATGCAGTAAAAACTGAAATACTGTGAAATAATATTACAATTTAAAGCAACTGTATTCTTTTGTAATATATTTTAAATTGTATTTTATTCCTGTGATGCGAACCTAAATTTTCAGCAGCCATTGCTCCAGTTTAAGTGTCAGATGATCCTAATAATTATCAATGTTGACAACAGTTGTGCTGCTTAATGTTTTTGCGGAAACATGATACTTTTTTTCAGAATTGTTTGATGAATAGAAAATTAAAAAAAAAAACAGTATTCATCTGAAATAAAAAATCTTCTATTATAAATGTCTTTACTGTCACTTTTGTTCAGTGACCTTGTTGAAGTTAAATTCTTAAAAAAAAAATACACTAAACTTAGAGATGATTGTGTTTAACAGTCACATACGTTGCTGACATGTTTGCATGAACTAGCCATAATAATACCCAAAATTCTGGATCTACCATGGTTTGTTTTATGTTTGTTTTAGAGTGTTTTTGACACAGATTTGAGAGTGCGTTTAAGCATTTTGTAATTCTGATAATGTTCTGATTCATAAATTGCAGATCTAAAGGTCATTGTTGCCTAACTCTGCCATCTGTTCTTCCTCTTTCAGTGATTTCCTGATACTGCCTGGCTTTATTGACTTCACATCAGATGAAGTGGTGAGTAACAACATTTATCAGAGGTCATCAACAAATGGGTGGAACAGGCCTCAAAAGCTTTTGTATTAGCAAACAATTTAGTGCAGAGGATAATTTTTTATCACATGAGTCAACTCAGATGCTAAGTTGATGGAAAATGAGCTCTTTAACTATCAGCAAGGTGAAAGATCTGCAGAGAACAGTACTTGTGTGCATGAGAGGTTAGCATGGCCATGTTAGTATCCACACAGTCCCTGGTGTGCTGGGCATGTTGTCACAAGCATTGAAGCTCAGGTGTGTGTGGGATACAGGGAGAGATAGAGAAAGAGACCAGGATGACACAAATATCAGTCCCCCTGGAACCACAACTTTAAACACATTTTTAATAAAAAATGGAGTGAATTTTACTATGCTGGGATAAATTATAAACCAATGATTTAGTTAAACAGGGAATCAGTTAAACTTAATAGGTAGTATTTAAATTTATGCATTTAGCAGACGCTTAAAAGCGACTTACAGTGCATTAAGGCTAACAGCTTTTACCAAACCTGTGTTCCCTGGGAATCTAACCCACAACCTTGTGCTGCTAGTGCAATGCTCTACCACTTGAGCCACAGGAATACTTATTTTATATAAAGGTCCCGTTCTTTGTGATCCCATGTTTCAAACTTTAATTTGTGTGTAATGTTGTTGTTAGAGTATAAATAATATCTGTAAAATTATAAAGCTCAAAGTTCAATGACAAGCGAGATATTTTATTTAACAGAATTCGCCTACAAAAAAACGACCCGTTTGGACTACAGCCCTCCAGTTCCTGCAGTAATGACGTCACTAGAACCGTTTTTTGACTAACCTCCACCCACATGAATACACAAAAAAGGGGCCGTGGTCTTGTTGCGCTCCGACGGAGAAGAGGAAGAGTTGCGTTTGTGTTTGTCGCCATGTCGTCGAAACAATGTTATTTTCATCTCGGATTCCAATCATCTTTGTCTGGCCTTCCCAGGAACACTGTACTTAGAGATCAATGGTTACAATTTATGTTTAACTCGGTTCCCGAAAAATTATAATCCACATATAAAACTATGTGCAGAACATTTTACTGAGGAGAGCTTCTTCAATCTCAATCAGTTTAATGCCGGATTCGCACAAAGATTATTCTTGAAAGATGGAGCAGTTCCCTCTTTGTCTGGAGAAGGTGTTGTTTATGGACCACAACCGGTAAGTGTATTTTATTATTTTAGTTGGTGCTTTTAACAGTTTCTGTATCTTATTACACAAAGGGCAACGCTGTTTAGCTTTGTTAACTAGATGTTAGGGCTGTGCTAAAAATCGAATGCGATTTTCATGCGCATCTCGTCAGTAAAGGCATTCTGTGATTAGAAGTACATCTCCAGCACGTGCGTTCAGATCAGGATTGCCAGGTTTTCAAAACAAATCCTGCCCACTTGCTTCTCAAAACTTGTCCAAAACTAGCCCAATCGCGTTTCCAGGAGGTAAACGTGCGCTCAGCTGCTGTCGAATCACAACACAGGAACCGCTGGCACAATCAGAACTCGTTACGTATTTCTGAAGGAGGGGCTTCATAGAACAAGGAAGTCATCAGCCCATTTTTATGACAGTGAAAACAGCAGTATACAGATAAGTAAATTGTGTGAAAAATACTGTTTTTTTTACACACGAAACATGAACACGTTATATTGCACGCTGTAAACACAATCAAAGCTTCAAAAAAGCATGAAAAACGGGACCTTTTAACTTATTTTGTTGAAAAACTAAAAAAAAATAGATTTAGGGTAGTCGATGAGTCTGTTTAAAATGTTTTTTTTCTTCTGTAGGGCAGGTATGTTAGCTTCCTGCTGGTGTAAATGCACAAACACAACTTTGAGCACTTCTGAGATTACGCAGAGCTGTGGTTAATGAAGGGACACAGGTGTTATAGAGGGAGAAGAAAAATAAGACATGTATATAGTGCTTTTGTCTTTTTTTTTTTTTTTTTTTTTTTTTACATATTTCTATTTAGTTTATTTAATCATTTCATTTTTTAATTTCAGTTTGAGGAATTTTAGTACTTGCTTTTTAATTAATACTATCAGTTAAATGGTTGAATTTTTTTTTTATAAGTTTGCTGTTAAATAAAAATATTCTAAACATATTTGTTAACTCATACTGATTCGTGCAACCACATGTGCTTACAGACATGTTTCGCTGAGGAAGCACCTGCTCCACTTTCGCTTAACTGAACTAATAAAGGCAGCAAAATGGCAAAAGACAATATTGGTTAAACGGTTATCAGAGAGTGAATCTGTGAGTGAATGTATACATATTCTGAATGGGTTATAGTCTAGAAAGCGCGCAAAGAGCGTTCCCCCTTATAATCATTAAAAAGCTGTCACTCATTTTAGTTTTTCTCGAACTCACAAAAGTTTGGTTATATTCAGTGAAGCACTACACTACTGCACAACTAAATCTCTTATTTACATTGTGTCTAGATTTAGTTTGTTCTAATGAGAAGATTTGTCAGTGTGCACAACTCCGAAACACTGAACAAAACTCCTGCCCATTGCGTTCATGAAATCAACAGACATGTCTGTGATTGGCTACAATGTTCAACACTGCAGAAACTTGTTTAATAAAAAAAAATAATACCTGTGTTTATTAAAAAAATCTAATTAGACAAGTTGTGCACAGAGGTAGGCCTGCTGTTTTTTTTAATGTCTGACGAAGAAATATTTACATTTACATTTAGTCATTTTGCAGACACTTTTATCCAAAGCGATTTACATTTAGGGAATACGTAAAGAGATTCTTCTTAAAGAGGCAGCAAGAAGTTTTCGGCAATGTTCAAATAAGTACAATCTAGAAAGAGAAGGAATAAATAAAGTAAAAAGTCGAAAGAGTTTTCAGCTGTGGCTTGAAAATTGTCGGATTCAGCATTCCGGGGTTGAAACTGGGAAGATCATTCCACCAGCCAGGACTGGTTAAGAATTTTTTGGGAAGTGATTTTGTGCCTCTCTGTGAAGGTGACAAGGCATAACTCACTTGCGGATCTCAGACTTCTGCAGGGGATTTTTTTGCCCCTATGCGACCTGTATCTGATCTTTTCATGACAGTCTGAACGACACAGATCCGATCTTTTCAAATGCGACCCAGGCCACTTGGGTATGTGGTCCTAAATCCGATACGTATACGATCTTTTGAAATGCAACCTCCGTCTGAACGGCCAGGTCACATGTATCCGACCCGTACGTCATTGATACGCTACAAACGTCATAATTCTGCATTGAAGTAGGTGGAAATGAGAAGATAAACAACAACCATGGCGGACGATGCTGCTTAAATAATTTTAATATTGCTAAACGAGCTCCGCTGTTGACTACACTGTTGTTGACATCCACGTTTAGCTACTTCCGCAAACAACGAGTGACGTCGTTGGCCGTTGAGTACTCTTTTGCGGATCACTTCTGGGTCATTTCACGTTCACACAGGAGATCACAAAAGGTTGCATTTAATTGGAAATGTGCAAAAACGGCCTTGCAAAAAATCAAATTTTTTCAAAAAAATCGGAATTGAGCATTAAGCCCTGCAGTGTGAACGTAGCCTTATAGTGAGTGGAAGTAGGCAGGTGCTGAGCCTATGGCTGTTCTATATGCAAGCATCAATGTGTTGAACTTGAGGCAAGAAAGACAAGAAGCTCAGTCTTTGCCAGGTTGAGCTGTAGGTGATGTTCTTTCATCCATGCCGAGATGTCCACCAGACAACTTGAGATCCATGCAGTATTGTTGGACCATCTAGTTGAAATGAGAGATAGAGCTGTGTGTCTTCAGCATAGCAATGGTTGGAGAAACCATGTGCCTGTATGATGGGACCCAGTGATGTAGTGCAATTGGAGAAGATGAGGGGTCCAAGAATGGATCCCTGAGGAACCCCAGTGACCAGTTGATGTGCTTTGGATACCCCCCAGGCCACCCTGAAAGACCTACCAGTGAAATAGTATTCAAACCATGGAAGTGGAATCCCTGTGATGCCCGGAGATGAGAGGGCAGACAGGAGGATCTGACGATTGACAGTGTCAAAAGCAGTGGATAGATCCAACAGAATAAGAACTGATGATTTGGAATCAGTAAGGCAATACGTAAGGCTTCCATGACTGACAGCAGTGCAGTCTCAGTTGAATGGCCAATCCTGAAACTGGTTAGCATCCAGTTTGTTGTTCTGTGAAAGAAACAATGATACCTGGTTGAAAACAACTTGTTTGAGGGTTTTCGCTATGAATGTAAGGAGAGAGACAAGTCTGTAGCTGTCAATAAGATAAGTGTTTAATGAAGGCTTTTTGAGCAGTGGGGTTACTGGAGCCTGCTTGAATGAAGTGGGGAAGGTGCCTGTGAGTAGAGATGTGTTTGATGATGATGTGTGAGTCCTGGTAATAGTGTAGGAGAGATTGCTTGGAGAAGGTGTGAGGAGGTTTGGGTCTAGCGGCCATGTTGTAGGATGGCTGGAGAGGAGAAGTTTTGATACTTCTGCCTCAGTGAGGGGACAGAAGAAGAAGATGGAAGTTTTTTGTTTTGGGTTTGGTTGGTTTGAGGTCCTGTGTGTGGGGGGCTGAGAATTGACTACTGATTGTTTTAGGTTTGTCTGTGAAGAATGTGGCGAAGTCATCTGCTGTTATAGAAGTGGCGGAGGGGGGAGGAAGGGGACAGAGGACAGAATTTAATGTTTTTGAAGCTGTGAAACACAAAAGTTCATTTTTACACACACCTAAGTATCAGACTTACAGTATGTGGAGTTCCTAAATTGACCAATCATAAATTAGCTTTGCTTACTTGAACATGTTTGTTACATAGACAATTTATCCCTTTCTGATATTTTGTAATAATCATGTGTTTTCACAGGATTTGACATCTGCCCTGACCCGGAAGATAACCCTGAAGACGCCCCTCATTTCATCTCCCATGGACACAGTCACAGAGTCCTCCATGGCCATCGCTATGGCTGTAAGTAACACTCACAGAAACATTTAAATCAGTATTTGTACTAAATCGTAACTGGTTTATCCCATAGCTCATGGGTGGAATAGGAATTATTCATCACAACTGCACACCTGAGTTCCAGGCCAATGAGGTCCGGAAAGTGAAGGTCAGTCATAAGATAAGAGATGAAGATTATGAAAAAAAAAAAAAAAAATCTGGTAAATTGTAGATACACGTATTATGAAAATGAGTGTTCTGAGTTTTGAGTTAAAGATGTAATGAAATTGATCAGTTATTGAAATGTTCTGTGTGTCTGTCATAATGGCAGAAATTTGAGCAAGGCTTCATTACGGACCCTGTAGTGATGAGTCCACGGCATACGGTCGGCGATGTGTTTGAAGCAAAGGTACGGCACGGTTTCTCCGGCATCCCTGTCACAGAAACCGGCAAGATGGGAAGCAAGCTTGTGGGCATCATTACATCACGAGACATTGACTTCCTGTCAGAGAAGGATTACAATAGGCCACTGGAAGAGGTTTGTGATTTGAAATTTGTAAATTCTATTTTAACTATTTAATAGTTTAAAGTTTGATTCCAATTTAAGTGACGTTCTACAATCTAAGTATTCATTTAACTTCCATAAAGTGGCATTTTGAGTTCAACTGAATCTTTAGCAGCACAACTGTGTTCAGCATTGATAATAATAATACATTATTCTTGTGCACCAAATCAGCATATTAGAATGATTTCTAAAGGATCATGTGAGACTGAAGACTGGAGTAATGGATGCTGAAAATTCAGCTTTTCATCACAGGAATATTACATTTTATAATTCATTAATTTTATAATACATTTCTTGTTAAAATAGGCAATAGTTATTTTTAATTGTAATAATATTTCACAATATTAATGTTTTTAATGCAGTTTTGATCAAATAAATGCAACCTTGGTGTGCATAAGTGGCTTTCAAAATATTGAACATTTCAAATTTTAACTTTGAAAAACATTGAACATATCAACATTTATTTTGAATATTGTAGAATTTAAAATAACATTAATCACTGATGAATCATTCAAAATAAAACCAGTTACATTTATAAAAAAATATATCCTGAGTTTTGTTTTTAAACAATCATAATAGTCCTGAATACTATTATTATGCATAAATGATTGTTTCTAAAAATTTCTCAAATCCTCCAGGCAATGACAAAACGAGAAGATTTAGTGGTTGCTCCAGCAGGTGTAACATTAAAAGAGGCAAATGACATTTTACAGCGCAGTAAAAAAGGTATGAACATCAGCTTCAGTCTTGTTTATGTTGTGATGTTTAGCACAAGCTTGCTGATCACATTCCTGTTTCTCTCTCTCAGGTAAACTGCCTATAGTGAATGACAGCGATGAGCTTGTAGCTATAATAGCTCGTACCGATTTGAAGAAGAACAGAGACTATCCTCTAGCCTCCAAAGACTCTCGTAAACAGCTGCTGTGTGGCGCTGCCATTGGCACCCGTGAGGACGACAAGTACCGGCTAGA
This sequence comes from Carassius carassius, assembly GCF_963082965.1. Lineage (NCBI taxonomy): Eukaryota > Metazoa > Chordata > Actinopteri > Cypriniformes > Cyprinidae > Carassius > Carassius carassius. The sequence goes on along the minus strand of NC_081767.1, from coordinate 30,068,792 downwards.
CCTGCTCATGCAGGCCGGAGTGGACGTGATAGTTCTGGTGGGTCTTAAAAGGAATAGCGTGAAATTAAACTTTATCAAGCTTATTTCATCGCTTTTGCTGCATTTGATAGTTTGTTATGCTATGATGCAAATGAAAGATGTAAACAGTTAATGAGAAACATTCACTTTTAAAAGAATGACTTACCCATAACTTAAAATATGCTGAAAATTTGTTTGATTCTTTGTTGGAACAGATTTGCTCACCAATGGATCATCTGCAGTGAATGGGTGTCATCAGAAAGCAATTTTATTTTTATTTTATTTATTTAACCCATATTTTACCAGGAATAATCCCTTGAGATAAAAATCTCTTCTACCAGGGAGTCCTGGCCAAAATGGCAGCATACAAAATTTTACACATAAAATATTACAAGACAAGCATTAAAGGAAAACAAAACAAAAACAAAAAATCCTGTCACAAAAATGTCCAGCACTCAAGATTAATGTAATATATAAATGTTAAGTAAAACAGGAACATGATTCTTTCAAATGTGACGTCAAAAGGTTTCTAAAAATATTTAACGATGGCAGCATGTTTAGCTTCAAAGTACTCTGCATTTCATTCCATAGTCTGGGCGCATAACAGGAAAAGGCAGTTTTACCAAACTCGGTGTATGATCGAGGCACAGTTAAAAGTAATTTAAAAGACGATCTAGTTTTATAGCTACCAGAACAATAAGATAGGAGACTACAGATATACAGAGGCAGTTTACCTATTAGAGCTTTGGCAATAAACATCAACATATGCATTTTTCTCCTCTGACACAAGGAGGGCCAGCCAACCAAATCAAACAAAGTGCAATGATGGGTACATGTAGGAGCATTTGTCACAAATCGTATTGCAGCATGGTATATGCAATCTAATTTTTTTAGTGAAGATACATTAGCATGCATATAAATCACATCGCCATAGTCCAGCACAGAGAGAAAACAACTTTGAATAATTCTCTTTTTGGCTTCAGATGGAAAACATTTCTTTAAACGAAAAAGAAACCCCAATTTGGGTCTGAGTTTTTTTGAAAGATTGTCAATATGAATATTAAAACCTAACCTTTCATCAAGCCATATGCCCAGGTATTTATAGGTATTTACTCTTTCTACACAGTCCCCTTCCAAAGTTAAAATGGGTGGAATCACGAGTGTGTTACGAGAGCGAGTAAACAGCATATATTTAGTTTTCTTAATATTTAAAACCAATTTTAAATTTAACAATGAAGATTGCAATACCTGGAAAGAATCTTGTAATAGCTCAACAGCTTTTTTTATGGACTGTGCAGACGTATAAATAATTGTATCATCGGCATATAAATGCAGTTTAGCTAAAGTTATATCTTGACCCAAACCATTTATATAAATTGAAAATAAAATTGGTGCTAAAATGGATCCCTGAGGAACACCTTTCTTGATTTCTAGTTTTTTTGAAATGTAATTTTCAACTGAGACACACTGCGATCTTTCGGATAAATAATTTTTAAACCAATTTATACTCATTTTACTAAAACCTAAGGACCTGAGTCTTTTTAAAAGAATTTTGTGATCTACAGAATCAAAAGCTTTAGAGAGATCTACAAATAAAGCAGCACAGTAATTTTTATTATCTAAAGAAGTAATAATATCATTTGTGACAAGAGTTGCCGCTGTTACAGTACTATGGGCTGACCTAAACCCCGATTGAAACTCATTTAAAATATTATTTTCTGTTAAAAACTGTTTAACCTGATCATTTACAAAAGACTCAAAAACTTTTGCCATAACTGATAACCTTGAAATAGGACGATAGTTATCCAGTTCATGAGGGTCACCCCCTTTTAACAAAGGAAGAACCATGGCTGATTTCCATGCAAAGGGAATTACATTTGACGTTAAACTTAAATTAAAAATAGAAGTAATAGGTTCTGCTATAAAATCTGCTGCAATTTTTAAAAAATAAGGTTCAATATTATCAGGTCCTGTTGACTTTTTACAATCTAAATTTAGTAGGGCTTTATGAACTTGTGATACTAAAACAGGGTTAAATGTAAAAAACTGAGTAGAGCGATATATTTCAGTTTCACCATTCCCTTTTATTATATCGTTGGTTAAATGACTAGGGTCAGGGGCTGAACCCGCAGTAATGAAAAAATTATTAAAAACCTCAACAATAATTTCTTTCCCTTTTATAATTTTTTCCTTTACTTTTAAATAATCAGGTAAACTCATAGAGGGCAATATTATTAACAGAGAACTAGCATTCCTTTGAGTGCTGGAAGCTATGGTTTGAAGTAAAAAAAAAAAAAAATTGATTCTTACAAACATGCAGCTTTTCACTTCACAAGACATTAATTGATGGACTGGAGTCGTGCGGGTTATTGTGATGTTTTTATCAGCTGTTTGGACTCTCATTCTGACGGCACCCATTCACTGCAAAGGATCAATTGGTGAGCAAGTGACGTAATGCTAAATATCTCCAAATCTGTTCTGATGAGGAAACAAACTCATCTACATCTTAGATGGCATCAGGTCAAGTACATATCTAGCAAATTTTCATTTTTGGGTGAGCCATTCCTTTAAGCAAAAAATGCACCAGCAAGTCAAATTTCCAACATGACAAAATAATGTTTTTTAGCAACAAACCTGTATAGCAAACAGAGATACATGTGTCAAACATGATAAATGACCCTCTCTATAATCATACACCTGCAGAACACATGCAGTGGAGACAGTGATTACAGTCAAACACCTGCAAAGCTAAAAATAGAATTTCCATTTGATTTCTTTGTTCCATGTGTCGAGTAGTGTGGAGTCCAGCATTAGCATGTTTTCATTTTCAGTAGTAAACCGTATTGGGCCAAATGTAGTTTGAATTACACAAACATCAAAATAAATGTAAACCTGGGGTGCTTTGCGCTCACAATGTTATAGGCAAACCATATTCTGAGACTGAGATTTTGTGTGCTATATGATAGTTTGTATTTAAGCCAAAATGTTTGTGAACTGTTTAGAGGCCTATAACGAAGCAAGTATAAAATGCGCTTTAAGTGTAAACCAGAAAGTCAAGATGTTTGTCAAATATTGGCAGATATTTGAGGGGAAGGGTTGCAATTCAATTCTGAAGACTGGTACGTGAAATAATTCTGCAAAAAAATCTTGTATGGCAAACGGTATATGATGTCAGGCTCAAGGGCGAGACCAAGGATGTATCTCTGAAATAATATTGCAATTTAAAATATTAATTTTCTATTTTATTATATTTTAAAATACAATTTGTTTCTGTGATGCAAAGCTGAATTTTCATGAGTATTTCATCATTCTCCATTCTGTCATTATAATGTGCTTACTTGCTGGTCAGTTAATATTCCTTATTGTCAATGCTGAGAAAAGTTTGTGCTACTAATTTTTTTTTTTTTTTTTACGATTCTTTGATAAATAGAAAGTTCAAAAGAAGAGCATTTAAAATGTTTTGTAACATAATGAATGTCTGGACTCTAGCGGTCTTGCTGAATAAAAGTATAAATTACTTTAAAAAAAATCTCACCGACCCCATAACCTTTGAAAGGTTGTGTACCATCTAATCTTCTTAGACAGCTTTGGAGTTTGTATACTTTGTCAAGTGATCAATCCATGATTTTTAGAATCTGTGTTGGTCAAATAAATGTAAAGGTTGTTATATTGACTACTTTGAACAAAGAATGATGTCATTGCTTACAAATGACAATTAAAAAGACAGAATTGATTTATGTTCTTACCAGAGAACTTGATTAGCTGGTTCAGGTGTGTTTGATTTAAGATGTGACAGTACTGTTTGGCTAGATCTTTACTTTCACTAGAAAATTAATTAGAGGTAGGATTAGGGCAGGGTAGAAACCAAATTCTACAGCAGAATAGAACCTATCATTCCTTGCGTTCAAATAATATTGCATTAACTTCTGACTTTCAGCTCTTAACCCTTCATGATATGTGATGGTTATTCTGTCTCAGGACTCTTCTCAGGGGAACTCAGTGTTTCAGATCAGTATGATCAACTACATCAAACAGAAATACCCAGAACTACAAGTTGTTGGAGGAAACGGTGAGGCTTTTTTGCCCTCTGTGTGGTTCTTACTTTTTCTGTATAAACTGAGGATAGCTTGAAATTAGTCATATTTAAGATGCATGGACCTACAATTGCAGTTTTCCAAAGTTAAATCAAGTAATAGCATATTCTCTGTGTTTTATTCTTTCTCTTGTATACAGTGGTGACTGCTGCTCAAGCAAAGAATCTTATAGATGCCGGTGTTGATGGTTTACGAGTGGGCATGGGCTCTGGATCCATCTGCATCACACAAGAAGGTATGTCTTTAAAAGACAAACTTCCAGTGGAAAGTTCCTAGAAGTTAGCTAAATGTTAAATAACTTTATGAGGACACAGTTGAAAGTAAAACTGGTGCCTTTATTACTTCTGAAAATGGCAAAAGTTTTATTTTAGGGTTAGGATTTGGGATTAGTCTAAAAATAAATGAATTGCCAATTTTTATAGCAATGTAAACTTGTATATATAGACATACTTTAAAGGAATATTCATTTTTGGGGATAACTATGATTGTATTTTTCAGATCAGAAGACATTAATTAGATTAATTATATATAGTTGTGTGTTTATCATGTAGTGATGGCGTGTGGGAGACCGCAGGGCACGTCTGTGTATAAGGTGGCTGAGTACGCCCGGCGTTTTGGGGTTCCGGTCATTGCAGACGGTGGCATCCAGACGGTTGGGCATGTTGTCAAAGCCCTTGCTCTGGGAGCATCCACAGGTGTGTGTTTTTCTGGGTGATTTGCCTGAACGATCATTGTTATTAATAGCTGGGATTTGTTTGCCTACATTTTACTGGCCATGTCAGACCGTGCCCTTCCCTTCTGCCTGTTTTGTTTCAGTGATGATGGGGTCATTGTTAGCAGCAACCACAGAAGCGCCCGGTGAGTATTTTTTCTCAGACGGCGTACGACTGAAGAAGTACCGTGGCATGGGCTCTTTGGACGCAATGGAGAAAAGCAACAGCAGTCAGAAACGTTACTTTAGGTAAACAGTCTTAGACTCGGATGACTTCATGTGTACATGGATAAAGATGACAGTGGGTGTTTCTTCAGTTATGAATGCAAAGGAGAGTTTTTTACATTTTGATATCTTTTCAGTCATGAACAATTTCTCCTGTGTCATTTCTAGCACATCTCAAACGATGATAACAGCATCCTCTTGTGGAAATGAGGGATGGACATAAATTTAATTGAAAACAGTTTAATTATCCTAAATACAAACAATTACTTAGAATGTTCCTTATTTTCTTCACACTTTACATGTGTCATATTTCATCTCATGTATGCTCTTCATTGACAATGTTGTCAATGTTAACTTATTTAAAAATGGTTTATGTTGGAAATGATGTCAAAACTGATGTGTGTGATTTTTGAAAAATGAATATAATATTCTTTATATAGGATAGTTTATAATAGTTTTGCTAAAAAATTATAGTTGAGCTTTCAGTATATAATAACAATTTGTATTTCATATTTTTTAGAATCCAAGGTCCGAAACAATTAAATACATACATAAATGGCATTTTGAAATCGAAATAAACAATAATGACCTTCATATAACAGAAAAAGTTTTAAAACAGTTTAGTGAAGTAAAAAGAAACACCCCAATAAGATATATACAATCTGTTATATAAATTTTTTTTGTATTGTATGCAGGACATAATGGGTTGTGTGTATATGTTTGTGTTTTCCAGTGAAGGTGATAAAGTGAAGGTGGCTCAGGGAGTCTCTGGCTCAGTTCAGGACAAAGGCTCCATACACAAATTTGTTCCATACCTCATCGCTGGAATTCAACATGGCTGTCAGGATATCGGTGCAAAGAGCTTGTCCATTCTGCGGTAAGCATCATTTTCCCTTCTAGATGTCTGGAAAGCTTGACATAGGACATAATGAAATCAAAATTGCAGTTTTGTTCCTTTTAATTCATGTTTATTAGATTTAAGCCCATCTCTATATTAGTACAAACTGTTTAACTAAAGTCTTATTTTTTTTTAGACCAAACCTTTATCATATATACACTACTGGTCAAAGGTCTGGGTTTTCAACAAGGCTGTATTTATTTGAAAAAAATTACAGTAATATTGTGAAATATTATCCCAGTTTAAAATTGTTCAGAAATAGAAAGTTTTCTATTTAGTATATTTACAAATGTAATTAATTCCGCAACATTGACAGTAATAAGTTGTAAAACATTAATAATTGAGCACCAATGAAATGTAGCTTTGCCATCACAGGAATAAACTACATTTCTCTATATATTGAAACAGAATTATTTATTCAATTTTTAAAATGTATAATTCAGTTTATAGAATTAAATTGTATAATATTACTTTATAATATAAATATTAATTTATATTAATCAGTGATAGCATTTCACAATATAACTTTTTTTTTTTTTAATTTTTGGTGAGTGTAAGAGACATTAAAGTATTTTATTTATTTTTTTTTAATTGGAATAATAATTAAATTCCAATTAATTATCCAACATTTTTGCCATTAGTTATTTCTTCTGGAAAAAATTAACTACAAATTTTTTTTAACGTATTCTACACTAAACAGTTTTTTGTTTAGTAATTCTCTTTAGTAAAGAGTATCCTGTTTTATTGAAATTATAAATACCTCCAACAGTTGATTAGCAGTAGCTAGTAGTGAAACACTGTCTTCACTTAGACGAATGCTTCTAAATTATTCTGTTTAAAACATCAGAAAGAAATTATATGTATTCATTACTTCCATCCAAGTCGGCATTTATCAAGCTGTAATGTAAACCAAAGGCTGTTGACTATATAAAATACAAAAACTCTTTCTAAAAAAGAAAACATAAACACAAAAAAGAATGTAGTCTGTCTGTACCTACATCTGTGTAAGTCTCCCCTGCGTTACATATAGATCGATGATGTACTCTGGAGAGCTGAAGTTTGAGAGGAGGACCATGTCTGCTCAGGTTGAGGGTGGAGTTCATGGACTGCATTCGTAAGTATCCTCCCACTCATTTAACCCCACCCACCTGAACCACCATGTGTGTTTCTTTCCACATACCCTCAAATAAAAGCTGTGAAACATTTCACGTCATTAGAAGTTTTCTAAAAGTTTAGCAATCTCCTCTGTTTTTTAAAAAGTTCCTCTCAGAGACCCTCAGTCTTTCCCTTCGTACATTGTCATGGAAAAGTAGAGTTTACATGTGAAACTGTCTTCTCTTCCCTTCTCTTATGCTGTCATCATAGATATTCTTTTGTGCCATGTAAGTATAATAGCGTCTCATGTCTCTTATAATAGTGTTAAGTTTTGGTGGAGGGAATTGTGTTGTAAACAGCGGTAGGAGACTGTCGTATCAAGTAGACAAACCTAGTGTCCACTATCCCAGTGTCCTGCTGTGGTTGTGTACTCGTAACGCTCTCAGAGGCTTGTCTTTGACAGGGAGATTATCTAGAAAGAAACCCACTCCCACTTTTAAAAGGAGAGATTACCCAAAAATGACAATTCTGTCATCATTTATCCATCTGAAAATTTCAGAGCCTTTTTTATTTCCATAATTTGCATGCAAATAGTGACTAGAGGCTGTCAACCTTTAAAAAGGACAGAAAAAGACCAGTTGGGCTCAGTAGGTTTTTATTTTATTTTAAGAATTCTCTCATGCTTGCTTGTGTGAAACTTATGTAAAATAATTTAAATATTATTACAATTTAAAATAACAGCTTTCTATTTAAATATATTTTCCAATATAATTTATTAATGTGAAGCAAAGCTGAATTTAAAGCAGCCATTACTCCAGTCTTCAGTGTCACATGGTCCTTCAGAAATAATAATTTGTTGTTTAAGAAAAATGTCTTATTATTGATAAAAAAGGATTGCTCTGTTTAATATATTTTTGTGAATTTTTTTTTCAAGATTCTTTCATGATTAGAAAGTTCAAAAGAACAGCATTTATTTGAAATATATATTTTTAAAATATTTAAATGTCTCTGTCACTTTTGATCAGTTTAATGTGCCCTTGCTGAATAAAAGTTTAATCTTTCATATAAATAAATAAATAAACTAACTCACTGACCCCAAACTTTTGAATGGTAGTGCATCATAAAAATAATCCATATGACTTGTGCACTATATTTCACATGATATCTTTGTGTAAAGAACAGACTGGAATTTAAGGTTGTTATTAAATATGACACTAGATCTATGATGAGGCCATTATTTCTCATGCGTCTCATAACCAATGACAATAAGCAATTTCAATATCTGGAAGCAAAAATTATATTTAAGACTGAATAATGTCTTGAATTTGATTCTATTCCTTGCTGAAAGGCACTTTTATGATACTTCCATGCTGTTTTTTACATAAATTTTTGGGCGAACTGTTCGTCTAATGAAGTGATTTAATTAGATTTTTTTTTCTGGACTAATCAATGCGTGGACAATAAAACCGCATTTATTAAGGTTCTGTTTCTTTTCTGTTCTCGGCAGTTACGAGAAGTGGTTATATTGAACAGAGCAGCAGGGGGCACACAAGAGCTGGACCCAATGTCCCGTCACCAGCCAGCCGTCACTAAACACAGCAGCTACAAGTGATTTCTGCTATCCTCATCCCCTTCATCCTTTTTCATGGGCTGTATTTCAAGGTTAACGTACCATCACATATACCCTGAACTCTCGGTTGATTAACCCAGACCATGCTTACTTGAGTATATTCACAGTTAGCACACAAAACTTTCTCAACAGAGCGATGAATCAACAAGTCACCATGCAAACCTACGCTAAGAATAATCGCACTATAGTGCTTCTTTCTTCTTCTTTTGATCAGTGGTCATTTACTTATTTGATGGCCATGGAATCATTCTTCTATTTACATTTTTTGTTTTGTGTAATCTTTTAATCACTGAGAATAAGAATTACATTTTTTTGTGTGACACTAATTATATAATAAGAAATATCAAATATGTATTTTTTATTATAGAAATGCACATTAAATATAGACTAAACATTAAAAATGAAAAAGAAAACTGTCTGATTGTAATAAAAGCCAGCAACAGTACTGAATATACTAGGAACTTTATTGTTTTGATTTTGTTTGGGCTTCCCTGTAAGAACTAGGTACTTGAGATGTTATTTTGAAAATCCTATGAATGTACTGCATCATCTGAAATATGAGGATGCAATGTATGTGTATGTAAGAGAGAGGCTGTCTATGAACATTTCTGATATGTGGGGTATATTTTTCCAGACTGTCTTGGTGGTTCATTCTAATTCACATTGTCTGTTATTTTAATAGCAATAATACTTTTTGTGATCATCATGTTATGAGTAAATCAAGTGCTTTCCACTTTGCCATTAGAGTGTTACCAGTTAAATTGGAAGGGAATCTAAAATATAAAAAGCATTTGTTTTCCTTATTGTTTTCATGAGAGCATGTTTGCAGACTGCTTGTGTCACAATGCTTTTCCGATTATCCAGAAAGCATGATTATTTTATGGACCAGATTAAGTATCAGCCTTAAAATGTCAGGTGTTCTGTACTATTTCAATAGTCAGTAATGTACACAGACATTAGAGATGCTCATTTCTTTGTTTATTTAAGTTTCACACACTTGCATACCTTAACTTAAAGAAGCATTTATGTATACATCAAACATTTTACAGGATAAAAAAATCTGAATTGAAGGAAAGTCGAAAGCATTTGCTGTAAAAGTGACACTTTCAACTTGGGCACCATTTGGTAGTTTGCACAGACTGTTGTGTTGTCTTTCTGAATATAATACAGTTTATAGAATAAAGAATGAGTTTTATAGACTTGTTTCTTATTTTGTTCCTGTAGTATCCATTTCTGTCTACTCTATACTTTGATTAAATCTTTTAAATGTTAGTGTACCTTTTTCTAAACACAGTAGCATAATGAGCAATGCAATTCAGAGGTTTATATGGTCATGTTAAAGCATAGAAGTGTTGGACCATTTACTAATCAAAGAGAGAAAATGCACATTTAATACATTTGAAGAAAAAAAGAGAAGCCAAGAGTGAGACAATCTTAAAGTTTTTGTGATGATGCTGTCTGTCACAAATGCACAAGCTGTCACAACTTTATTATTACATCTCCATGGCTCACAGAGGGCAGTATTTAAGAAGCAGAATGACTGTGATGGATTATGGGTACAGGATAGAATAGATCTTAATGAAGCATTACATATAATTAAAATAACAGTTAACTAGTTTAAAGAAAAAAATCATGATTATCTCCATGCAGCCTTTTGCTAAATGCATCTTTTCCCATAAGTATATGCTCCAAAAGAACACTTAGGTCTCACTCAAAATCAAAATGTTAAGTGACAGGGCTGGCACACATAAGCAGGTAAACACCAATGATAGTGCTGAAATGCAAATTGTTTTTAAAGAATGTTTCTATACAGTTGTAATGTTGTCAGAGTGTTTAGGTGATCTGTGCTGTAAAAACAAAACCAAAATCTCATCATAAAACATGTTCATAAGTGCTATTGCTTTATTGCTGAAAGTTATACAAGCCTCATGTTCATTAAATTATTTTTTAAAGTCTTTTGATCAAACCAAGCATTTTCAACAAGATTCGTCAAATATAAGAAGTGGATTTCAGAGAATTTCTAACTGTTGAAAGAGAACTGTGAGCTTGAGAAAAGTTATAGATAGTCACTTAAACAATGTAGGTTGCCGTTTTGTCCATGTCATGTCTGCTTCTAAAATAAAAAAAATACTTTCCATTCAAGCAGGGTGCATGAACAGCAAATTCCTCTCTACGTTTATATAAAGAAAAGTTCTGTAAATAGGGTTGAAATTACTTAAAGGTTTTTGGTTAAATCAGGGGTGTCCACTCTTCCAGCAGAGTTTATAGCCAAAATGAAATCCACCGGAAACAAGCAGGTAAGTTGGAGCTAAATTATGTAGGAAGGTGGACCTCCCAAGAGCACACCTTGACAGCCCTGGGTTAAACGTTAATTCTGCAGGTAAGCACAGCACATCCTCTATACTCACAATCTGTAGCATCTGCTAAATGAATAAATGTACATGTGGTTGAATAAAGATATCTCTCTCTATAGGTCGATCGTAGCACTGCTGATGCTGATTGCATCTATTTGCCTGCAGTCGTTGATGAATTCATCCTGAACGGCAAGCTCATCAACATGAGAAGTTGTCTCCACATCAACGCTCTCTCTGGTGGAGAGAGCGTTGATGTACCGTCTGTGGGGTTGCTGCCCAGATTGAGAGCCCCTATGTAGGTTGCTCTGGGACGGTTGTGTTGAGTTAAACCCACTGCAATTGACCGAGGCGTGAGCTGGTTTCCCACATACAGTGCTCCATTGCCTAGGTTGAATGGGGACTGTAGCAGGGTCCACATCCCCACAGGAGGCAGTGCGGTATATGCTGGGTTCGGTGGAGTTTCTCCAACAGGGTTGTCCATCCGGGGGTCCGCGTGTGCTGAGAGAGAGCCTGGAAGAGCCGAACAGGCTATGCTGTAACAGAGCCTCACTGTTCAAGGCCTCATCGATGCTTCGTTGCAGATCGATTGGTGAAGGGGGCCGCAGATCTGCCGTGGAGTCGGCGTCGAAGCTTGCAAAGGAGGACGCATGGGATGCTTTCCTCTTTGTGGTTTGGGAGAGCTGTGTGCAAGACTCATGCTGAGGGCTGGCTGGATAGTGGAGGTCCAAACCGTCTGATTCGCTGTTCAGAAGTTCCACCAAGGTGTAGAGCGGCATGCTTTCACTTTCCAGTCGTACTATTCCCTCACACAACCCCAGCTTCTCGGTGGGCCGTAGTGACCAGACACACCGACTCGAGAGGATGGTGGGTTTGGCCAATGTGGCGCCTTCTGTGGGTGTCTTTTTGAAGAGCCAGCTGCAGCCTCCTGGTTTGGAGCGGGGCACTCCGCAACAGAGAAGGGGGTGAGTGATTACAAGAGCGAGTGTGAGACATACTCCTGTTTCACACACTCGGCAGCTGAGCTGAAAGCCCCACCAGGGCCAGGGCATCAGGCCAACCATGACTCCACCGGTTAACCCTCCTGCATGGAGCATGGCGTAAAGACGTAGACTGCCACATGCTAGCAGAAACAGGGCAGAGAATACCCCTGTCCTGGCTGCCCTTTCCCACATCTGTGCCTCTGTGAATGGAGACCTGCTAGCATGGCATGATGGCCACTCAGGAGAGCTCTCTTTTAGTCGGTAAATGTGCTTGACATTGGCACGGCCACAGCAGTAAAGAAGCAGGTACGTGAATGAGAAGAGAGAGGACAACAACACAAAGGCTGCAGGCGGCAATAGAGGCACAATTTTCAGGGTGGGAAAGAGTTGCAGTATTGCCATGGAAGCCATCACTATGGCTATGTGCAGCAGCACTAAGGCAGCCAACAGGCAGGTGCTGCGCTGCAGGGTATTCTGGGAAAGTAGCTGGGTACAAGAGCGAGCAGTTAGCAGTAGAAGCAGAAGGCCAAATGACGCAGTAATACAGGGATAGGCAGCTTCGTGCAGCAGTCGTGCCCAGACTACAGGTAGGCGCTCTTTTTGGCCATATGGATCATAGAGGAGCCACAGAGCTCTGCTGGAACCTGTTAGTAGTTGGAGAAGGTGGAGGAGGCTGAATTGGGCACAGCCAGAGGGCCAACGCAACGGCAAACACATCAGGCTGAGTACAGACAGCACAGCCACGAGCGAGAACACACAGCTGATCCCGTATACTTGTAACTCCCATGCCAGGCCCCATGATGCCATAGCAGCATTCCAATCAGCCAGCAAAGGGACCAATAGAGGCGGGGTCTGGGCTTCAGGGGGTGGGGTTATTACACCAGGGGGTGTGGTTTCATACATAGGAGGTGGGGTGGACAGGCTGCTGTTAGTTGAAGCGTGATTCCTTGAGGAGTCAGGCGACTGACAGATCCCAGTGCCAACCAGGCTGCAGTCATGAAGCGTGGAAGATTTGCGTCTGTCATCACTTGAAGATGCTGAAATGCAATATATAGCTTGGTTTAAGATGCATTTAGTTGAACTCTCAGAAAGGCAAAAAATTGCTTTAATGAGCAGACCAATACTGAGTGAACCATTTCATATGATTTACTCAAATTAGATTTAGTCTGTTTATGCACTCATGAGGTTATATTCATAAAACACAAAGCTAATATTCTCCACAAGCTTGCTTACAACTCTAATGACTGTGTTAATTAGCTATTATGTGTTATTAGCTATGTGGAACTAGGCTGTTGTAAATGGGCTGCACATTTCATCTCTGACACACATTCACATACGGCACAGATAAGAGGGCATTGTCCTGTTACCGTTCCCATGAGTGTGACTATTTAAAAACTAGTAACTGACACACTTTCATGACATCACATTACTTAAATACCTGTGTGTGGAAGTGAAAAAGAGAATCTGAATACTGCCTTTTTACCAATACTCTGTTCTAATTGTGGATTAAAAGGCACTTCATTGCTTAATTTATTGATTAATATAGATTATTAGTTAGTGTTTCTGCCTAAGTAATGATCCAGAATACACTGGGACTGAATCTTTGAATCATCATTAGCCTTTAGCATGTGTTAATTAAGGTTAGGGAATCTAGCTTGAGTTTTGATTTCGATTGAATGATTGACCTTTGTTCACGGGAAGAAATTTCAATATAACCACCCTTAAAATCTCTTTGGTTTGTCTACAAGAACCACAAAAAAGAGTTGCAACATATAATAAACCCTAAATTCTAGCATTAATATTCATAGCTCACCAGTTTCTGCTACAGTTTTATCTTATTTCTAAGAAAAAAAAAGTCTTAGCTTTTGCAACATGTTAATTTTCTCATAAAATGTTCTTTTAGTAATGTAAACAATGGTAATTTGCTGTCATCAAACTGTAAACTGTATTAAGTTTCACAACGACTCACTGAGTCGCTAGGGGGCTTGTTTCCCACTCAGATGTGAGTGGGATACAAGCCCCCTAGCGACTCAGTGATGAACGGCTTGTTCACTAGCTGCTGGAATACTGATGTTTTCACTGCTTGAGGAAAATTAGGCAGAGTTAGTCTTACTGACGCAGACATTTAGTGGAAACTAATGCCAAAATACCAAAACAGGATTACCAAAGAGATGCAGTAGAAGTACATGCCGATATCCCTTTATTACAAAATTTTGATTTGTACATTTATATATTTTATTCAGTCTAAAATGTCATCATCAGTGTTTCAATATTGTTTTCCAGCAGTGAGGTTTCCCCATTAATCATATTTTACCTGTGTATTAGAAAAAGTGAATGAGGGAATTTTTCATTTGTATTAAAAGTGATGCAGTAAAAAAAGGCTAAGTTGTCCGATTCATAAACAAATGTCTCTTATGAGCCAAATATTTCTAATGTCTGATTCATTAACAAATTATGAGCCGATTATTTAAAGTGAATTATAAGCATACAGAGAAACATTGGCAGTCTGATTCATGAGCAAATTGCTCTTATGAGCCAATTTTATTTTTGTGAATCAAAACATATAGTGCCACCAGAGTAGTCTGATTTATGAACAAATTACTCTTATGAGACAAATATTTTTTTAGTGAAAAAAAAAAAAACATACAGCGCAGACGGAGTAGTCAGATTTGTGAACAAATTAATGTTATTATCCAGTTGTTTTTTGTGATTTGAGAATCACAACATACAGAGATATTCCCAAACAAATGAATCATATAGGCCGGTTCTTTTAATAGTTTAATAAGACATGTTACTAGTCTGAATTAGTCTCACAAATCCTTCACTGACCAGAATCAATCAGAACGGTTATAACAACTGACTCACTTTAATTAGCCTATTATCATGACTATTTTCAGTGGTGGCTGTATCAAAATTATAGATCAGCACCAGACCAACATGAACCATCATGATCCAACATGGAAATAGATTTGGTCTAAGCTGGTCTTTTAAACAACCAAAAAACTTAGCATGTCTTTTCTGCAGGTACACGCTGTCATGACATGCAGAGTTGGCTCTGGTGTATCATTAATTTGATTACCTGTAGGAGCATCTGTCAAATCCTTTGTTTCCTCAGATGGTGTCTGGGTAGCACCAGAGGACTTCCACAGTCTCTGGTAGGTGCTAAATCTGGTTTCTGCAGGAGTCTGAGGTGTGTATGTCTCTGTATTCCAAGCGATAGGTGTCTTGGAAGGAAAAGGCTGTGTTGCCAATGAAGATGATTTAAAAGATTGTTCCATATTGACTTGCATACTAAAAGTTGGCCAATCAGATGCCTCTTCATCATTCTGGATGTCTAAAAGAGGTTCAGTGGTAGTGGAAGTCAAAGTTTTGATCCACAGTGTTCTTGAGGATAGAAGTCTTGACAAACCATGATCATTCATTGTGGCATAGGGGTTTAGGTCAAGGTCCACCTCAAGGTCTCTCCTAGTCTCCTCTGAATGTAATACATCGGTTAGAGTAGTCATGTCCATTTTTGTTGATTGGGACATCCATTGTGTTGGCTCAGTGTCTGTGCTAGCCCAAAAGTGGGCTCTTTCATTTCTATTTAAAGATGCAGCAGACAGACTACCACACAGTGAGAAACTGAAGACCAGCAGTAGAGCTTTAGTGTGAGGGGTCATGCTGACACTCAGTGTCACCAAGCTGTCTCCTTTTGACTCACATTCTGCACTGGTTCTGGGGTAAAGCAAACACGATATAAGAACAGCTAGATTCAACCATAAACTGATTTCAAATAGCATGCACCAACATTAAAATCCAGCCAAAACTATAATAGCAATATTAGAAATATACTCATTCAATCAGCTAATCAGTCACTCATTTAGTTTTTGTTGTTGTTCTTGCTAAATAAAATATAATATTTATAAATTATTATAAGTCTATACTTCTTAGTAAAACAATAAAATAAATAATAAAATGAAATGGATGAATTTAGTATAAAATTATACTTTATTCAAATACATTTATTCTATATTTTTTTCTAAATAAAACAAGATACAATCGAATCAAAAACTATTAATTAGTAAATTAAAATTTGCTTAATAATAAATTCTATATAACATAAAAGGGTTAAATGTATACAAAAATCATTTCCTATCACTTTAATTTAGTGTTAGTGTTATGATAATATTTAAATACGAACATAGGCAGTTTAAGTGTATTGGTCCCGTAAATATTCACATTTTTAACAAAAATCCAATAATACTTAAGCTATGGATGCACAATGTAATAGTTATGAGCCAATGTCGGTTATTTTATTCCATGTATCATATCTGATAACTGATGTATATTTATCTCTAATGTCAAATCTTTACATGGAATTGGACATTTTTGGTTCCCCAACAGTGGCATTGCACTAAAGGTTGAGTGTTGGGTCGCGTATTTTACAGCCAGAGCTCTGAATTTACACTCCATCAGTCTTATTCGATCCCCTCGAATCATGTGACCCAATTCAGAATAAAAAGGTACCTCACAGAACAGGACAGCCACCAAACATACAGAAATACTTACAAAATACATCATAGTGCATACTTTTACACAGACAAATGTTATATATTTTGCATAGTCTACATGTATCAGTCCTCATTAATTATATAATTGCAGATATCTGTAACAGTCAGCAATTCCATTAGACTCCTCAGATTTATGTCAAATGACCTGACAGCTGCTGCAGTGCCAGCAATGGTTAACTCACATTAACCCTTAGCCTCTTTGCATTTTAACTAGTTTCTCAACCCTCTTTCATCTTTTTTTTTCTGTCTCCCTAAGTGGATGCAGAATTTATCCTTTATATTTTAGCAACAGAGAGGGGTGGGAGGGGGGGTTGGTGCTGGTCAACATTTCCGACCAGTGCAGCACCGGTTCATGAATCCTCTCTTCAGCAGCAGCATTCAGTGACACATTTTCACACAGATTCACCTGAACTCACATATACATATATGCATAGACTCAAAGTTTGATTGTGCCAGAAGAGATGTGCTTACCCTGGGACGCATGGATGAAGAGTCTAGAACAGGAGTAATCCTTTTGCCTCCCATCCTGCTGCAGAAAGATTTCATTCTGTCTGTGCCTGCGCACGCGTGTGTGTTTTAGTGCTCTCTCTTTCTCTGTCTCTCTCTCTAAAACACACACACATACCCATCGCTGCATTTCGCAGGGACAGAAACATTGCTGCCTGAGACACCCCTTTTAGTATCCCATCTCCATTCTCTTTCTCTCATCTGGAGTCTGATCTCTCTTTTCTGATTTAGTTAAACTGTGTCTAGTTTCCAGAGCTGGAATAGCCTGTTAGGTGGTTGACTTCCTTTCTCTTACTTCATTGAGTACCAGGGGCAGGTGATCTACTGCAGTCTACTGCTCCTAAAAAAAAAAAATATATATATTTTTTTACAGTACATTCATATATATATATAAATAGAAAAGGGAGTGTAACCTTTCATCCCAATTCAGTTCAGCAAATCAATTTACAATATTGAACGTAATCCCATCCTGCTGCAGAAAAGATTTCATTCTATCGGTGCCTGTGTCACAATATTACTGATTTTTCAGATTTCTGATCAAATAATTGCAGCCTTGGTAAGCATTAGAAACGTCTGTCAAAAACATAAAACATCTCAAACATCATCTGTGCTTTTATGAACTATGGCTACTCATTTTATTAGCTGATCCCATTGGCATGTTGGTAAATTATTGAGTGGCAATAGCTGGGCAAACAGTCTACTTTCATATTCAGATCATATAAACACTCAATACATATTTAAAGCAGTGAATCCAGGATGCATGGTCCGCTGGGATGCACCAGTGTGTGTGGTAATACAAAACAAGCAGGATGTAGATCAATCCTTATTAAAACAGACCCTTAGAGAACACAAACTGGGGCAGTTCCATAAAAAGCTACTGTAGTTGTGAGAGGACTAGTTAGGGTCAGGGAATATAAACAGATCTTATAAATTCATTCTATGGGAATATAAAGGGATGTTTTCATTTGTTTTCACAGATTCACATGCACTTTGAAAGCAGAGCACATTGCACTTGCTTATAGTTTAGGTACAGGAAGGCACAAAATGAGCTGGAACTAAAGGGGGTTTGGTTTAGAACAATGACCCAGATGAGCTGATCAAACATATGACATCAGCAGCCAGATCCCCCGCAGCCAGATCCCCCAAGGATAGGGCTGCTTTTACGGCCCTACCAATCATCTGCATCAGTGCTGCTGAGAAGGGGCTTGTTGGGTCAGACCCGGCAATGCTGACTTCTCCAAACAAGACACTATACAGCACACATTCTACAGAAACAGTTCAGATGCATGGCTATGATGATCAGATTCATCAAGTAAAGAATGATGGGACAAAACCTGTCAATTCAAAGGAGAAACTGGTTTTTAATGTGAAAAAATTGAAGTCAAGACTAGATGAAGAGTGACCTAACCCAAGATTCAGACCACAGTCCAAAACAACTGAAAACAAAAACAACATTTATTTTGATATTTATTCACACTGAAGCTTTCACTGTATTTGACATTATATAAATAAATAATATGTGTACCCTGCCAATGCAAATATGCTTTGACCATCATTAACTTTTCCTATAAAATGAAAATGAAAACACAAGTCCCGAGTAGATGTAATACTATTCAAAAACATACACAAACAAATTAAGTAGCATTTTCACACCCATTTCTGTCAGTCTTTTATATTTTATGCAGTTTTACTGTCACTTCAGTAGAATGGTGGTCATGTATAATGATTTTACTTCTTCAGTTAATTTCTAATTTTTTGATAGATTGTAGGGATTTTTCTCCAAATGTTTTGGACCCATACCTACTGGAGGGCTTTACCACTCATTCAGCTTGCAGGAAAGTCTTTGAATAGGCTATAAAAGTGGTCACACTTATTATTACCTGACTTCATAGAAAATATGCATAAAGTACATATGGATTTAATGTATTTAAGTGTTTTTTAATGTATAAACATGACGCTGGGGTATCAGATTTATGTGATGACACAAAAATAACTGATCAGTTTGTTTGAGTCGTTTCACTAAAAAGAAACGTTTGAAAGAACCGGTTCAAGGTAAATGAATTGAAGTCGAGTTTCATCTAGGTTTCAACCCTTCACAGCTGGATGAATGTGCTTGCTGAGAACCCATTATTAATCTACGCCACCTGCTGGTGGTAAAAAGCATTTACAGTAACAGCACATCCTGCGTTTGCCCTAATACAGGGGTCCCCAAACTCGGTCCTGGAGGGCGGGTGTCCTGCAACACACCTGCCTTGAGGTTTCAGGTATACCTAGTAAGACCTTGTTTGCCTGTTCAGGTGTGTTTGTTTGAGTAGGGTTGGAGCTAAACTCTGTAGGACAAGAGTTTGGTGACCCCTGCCCTAATACCACACTGTTTAGAATAGAGCAGGGGTTCTTAACCTTTTAGATGTCGGGGCCCAAATTTTACAGTACAAAGTGGCCCAGGGCCTAATCAAATATTAGCACTGTATTGGTTTATTGATCTCAGCCTTGGTTTGATTTGTATTCAATAACTAAATGAAATCCACTTGCAGTTTAACAGTTTATTATTCATGTGTAAATAAACCTGCACATACAACAAGATGTCAAACACACAGCAATTCAAGGAACAAATCAATCTGCATCAAGAACAAAATTAAAAGGCTCAAGTCATGCATATTAACACAAAAAAAATCTGTAAGATATGACAGATTTTACTTACAAAAAAATAGCATTTAAATAAAATAAATAAAAACAATAAAATGTTTTGCTAAAATAAATTCAAAATAATATTTTTCAAATGAAATGAGTTGTAAATGAAAATTTAAAGTGCAAATGAAAAAATATAGGCGCACTGACGGACCGCTCCTGGAACGCACTGACGCCCGTTTCACAGACCTCAGCCGCATGCAGTGTGAACACTGGAATCCTTTAACACTGGTGCGTAAAAAAAAATATGCAACGCATACGCACTTCAGACAGACTATGTGTGAAACAGTCATAATTCAGCGCGTGCAGCACAGCAAAAATAGACTCGGTACAGGCGGATCAGAAGCACAGCGGTAGGATTCGCGAGACCACGTGATTTGCCTCTCCAACACTACAGCCTATGGTCCAACCAGTCTATGGGTCCAACATTGTTTTTCTTGATTTCTGTGTGATCTAACATGGTTGTCTAAATGTTAATGTTTTGGTCGGTTTAATTATGTTTATTCCAGTCTCCACACCACTTCCTTTTTTTAATTGTCCTTGTAAAAATGACCTGTGGTGTCATATAATAATGTGAGGTTTTTCAACTTTAAGGATGAACCTCTTGTCATCTATTTCTGGCCGCATTAATATAGTAATGTGAAATACGATTGGAAGTCTGCACAGGGTGTTTATTTTGAAATGCACATGATTTTTTTCACCTCTATTTTGTATTTGCTGTGCGGTTTGGACGCGGGGTGCGTCAGAAATAGACTAGCGCCTATCTTTAGCGAAGCGGTGCGGAGAGCTACTTCTGGGACGCTTTTGAAAAGTGCCGCAGAACGTCTGGTGTAAACACAAGCATAGACTAGAGTGACCGCGAACAGCTCCGATAACCGCGTCGGAGCCGTAACGCGCCGCAGACGTGTGCTGTGGAAATCAGGGGTGAAACAGGCGTAACTTGCTTCAGGCTACGGTTAACTGAGTGTCTTCTTCTGCTTATTAGCGTTTGTTAAACAACTGAGGCATTACTGCCACTAGTGGTGGGATGGTGTATTGTAACTGTCTCATGGATAACAGTGGTCATTCTGGTGTCTTCAATTGATAACTTTATTATTTTATTTTATTTTTATATTTTCACCTTGGCTTCAATTTTTACTTGCCTGCTGATGAGAATATGTATATTGTGATGTAATATCTGTATGTACGCTCAGGTTTGTTTGTAAATCTGAAACTACGAATGCCTTTTTTGTTAATGTTCTATAAATATGTCAATAAAAAAAAAAAAAAAAAAATTGATAACTTGTTTGCTCCCGCGGATTAAGGGTTAAGAATAGGTGGAATAGAGGTGTCAAACTCAATTCCTGGAGGGCCGGAGCAATGCAGAGTTCTGCTTCAACACACATACCATGTATTTTCCAAAAAGCATGAAGGACTTGATCATAGTTGGATCAGGTGTGTTTGATTAGATTTGAATCCAAACTCTGCAAGGCTCTGACCCTCCAGGAATTGAGTTTGACACCCCTGGTTTAAAACGTGTGCACTAGTTTTTATATATGTATTTATGTTTATTTATCCGATTTATTTCCTTTATTTTATTTTTTGCTCCCTTGCTCGCGCCCGCCGCAGAGTGTCACGCGCAGAGCGTCCCCAACCGGTTCTCGTGAACGCCGCCAGTGACGTTATCTGCCTCAGCTCGCCAGTCCTGTCCGTAGCAGGTAAAACACGCTCATAATCGTGCTCCTTTTTTTTTTTAAACGTATAACGTTAGTTTGTTAACACCTAGTTTGTCCAGTAGAGATCTGAGATAGTTTATGTAAAATAAAAATCGTTGAGTTGTTATGGTTTGATAATTTAGTTTGGCGTTCCTAACGCGACAGCTAGTCATATAAACAAGTAACGTTAATCTCTCTAAAACTATAACAGACTGCTAAATTTAATGAATAGCTGTCTATTTCCGCGTAAAGAGGAACAAAACTCCAAGCCTATCTTCTGAACGTCTTCCTAAGCTTTTGTTTTGACGTTAGAACTTGTTTAATTAATCAGAAATGCAGCTAATTGTGTTAGCATGTTTTAATGAGCGTGATTTTATGTGATTTTTGCGGCATTATATATCATAATCACCATCATCCAGACATCTATTGATGATCAGGACTGATGATCGGGGTTTATTTTGAGACTGGTGTTTGTTTTGGATCAAAACACGAGTGGGATCGTCGACATGTTGACACTGACCTTTTAGAGCACATGTATCGTTCGTAAGACTGAATAAGCATACTAGAAAAAAACAGGCAAGATACTGTATGATTATCTTTGGACCATAAGACCATGAACATGACAGCACTGAATACAGGTATTTATTCGCCGTTGCTTGCTTTGCGTTTCCACTTTAAGTGACGCGACACATTGGACACATGGCATGCCAAGCTACAGAATGAACCATTTATTGAACCTTTTGCACAGTTCGGGTTGGAATTTCTTTCACCTTCGAGGATGTTTACAGTGACAAAGGGATGAGATACATATAGTGTAATACACTATTTTTTTAAATAATATATATATTTTTATTAAATCATTGTTAAATTATTTCATATTTCTTAAATAATAATAAAAAAAATAATATCAGCTTTATATCGGCTATCGGCTTTCCAAGATATCGGCATCGGCTGATACCAGTTGATGGGAAACGTAATGCATTAAAAAAAATCAGAATAATTTGTAATACATAATTATTCACTGTCAGTGGAGGATCCTGCCTAATCGCCCTAATGGAGAATCTGCCACTGTTCACTGTATTTTGAAGTGCCTACAATAACAATATTGTCCATGTTCATTATTGTGATATCACAATTACAAATACCAGCACATGTCTACAAGCTGCACATGATCTAAGTTGCTGTTATTTTTAATTTTTTCTTTTATCTAAACAATCTTATGTAATGGAGGACATTCAAAATATGTAGCATACTGGGGAAACTCCAGCTGCAGGATGGACAAATACAGATGAATGTGTGACTAAAGAACAAATGGCATGAGTTTGTTCCAGGACTCTCAAACTTTTCAGCACAAATGAGAGCACAACGCATATTGCAAACCTTCCACATTCTCTCACAAGACTAAATCCACCTACTAGATTTAATGACACTTTCTATTCCAGCATGTTCTAGTTCAGACATTCCATCCAAGAACGACATGTTCTAGTTCTGTAAACTCGTTCAAGAATGACATGTACCAGTTCAGACTTTCCATTCAAGAACGACATGTTCTAGTTCGGTAAACTCGTTCAAGAATAACATGTACCAGTTCAGACATTCCATTCAAGAACGACATGTTCTAGGTCGGTAAAAACGTTCAAGAACGTCATGTACCAGTTCAGTCATTTCATTCAAGAATGGTTTAGTCATTCTTTGACCGGATGAACCCGTCCACAGAGCCACCCGGTTAACTGAGCTGCACATGCGCTGCTATGAATGGAGGGATTCCAGTGAACTGGAATAGGAATCAATGGATTACGTCAACGAGAAAGATTCGTTCTCCTAAACCATTATTTAAAACAAAAAGAAAAAGAACGATTCATACAACATTACTATGTTATAGGAACTTTCAGCCAAGTTTCTGTTGCTGTTTCATATTTATTTTTATTTTTCATCAAGTTTGCATTAAATATGTCATTAGGTTATGATATTCGATCTATATTACATTGGGTTATGATAATCTAAGACTCTCTTAAAAAAAATGTTAATAGACATTTCATAAACATTTATATTACGGTTCATGCACTGAAAATGACAGAGAAACGGTGCTGTATAGACAGTGCTTTAGATACCAACATGTTAATGAAGCATCATGTCATTAAAGATGGAATAGAAAGTGTCATTTTCTAGTAGGTGGATTTATGGATTATGGATTATGGACTTGTGAGAGAATGTGGAAGGTTTCCAATATGTGTTGTGCTCTCACTTGTGCTGAAAGGTCAAGGTCAGCTTGATATTGTTTTGAGAGTCCTGGAACAAACTGGAACAAAATGCCATTTGTTCTTTGGTCAACACATTCATCTGTATTTGTCCATCCTGCAGCTGGAGTTTCCCTGGTGTGCTACATATTTTGAATGTCCTCCGTTACATAAGATTGTTTAGATACATTTTTTTTAAATAACAGCAACTAAGATCATGTGCAGCTTGTAGACATGTGCCGGTATTCATAATTGTGATATCACAATAATGAACATGAACAGTATTGTTATTGTAGGCACTTCAAAATACAGTGAATAATTATTTATTACAAATTATTCAGATTATTTGAATGCATTACGTTTCCCATCAACTGGTCACAATGCACAACACCGCGGCGCACTCATGTAAACGAGCACGGATGAGAACACTATTTTGCAACTAAATAGTGACATGACAAGTCAGTTATAATACTGTATACTAGTGGTTGACCGATATGTGTTTTTGACAGCTGATGCCGATATCTTGGAAAGCAGGGTGGCCGATAGCCGATATAAAGCTGATATAATTTTTTAAATTATTAATATTTAAGAAATTTGAAATCATTTGACAATGGATTAAAAACTAAACGTATTAAAAAAATGCTTAAACTTTAGATGACTGTATTTTTCAAAAATAAATATTTAATAAAAATAATTAAAAAGAAAGTAAATATTGTAACCAACAGGGCACTCAGTATTCTGGGAAGTTTGTGTGCATTTTCAAATAAAAGTGCCACCTTAAACACATCGCCCAAGCAGAAAAAATTAATCAGCCGATATTTGAAAAATGACAGATGTCGACCACTACTGTATTGCATGATAAAAGCATTAGCAATTAATCGCAAAAATGTAATACCTTCACATGCTTAGCACCTTGTAATGCATGCCACTTTGTGAGTTTTATGACAAGTCAGTTGCTGTCAGATGTGGCTAACATGTTGAAAATTACTTGGCTTTTTACAGTAGAGTATTTTCAAAACTATTAAAAGAGTTATGAAATAATAAAAAAATATATATTAAACAAAATAATTAGCATATTTAAATATGGCTGTAAAATTCTGGAACTATACCAGGCTAAAATAAAGAAGGGGGCAATAAGTAAATACAAATTTAACACTGCAAAATGTTTTTATTTTTATTTATTTTAATTGATAGTTTGTTGGAATCTGACATGCACAAAATGTCAGAATGATCAGTTTTATATTTGAAGATGAAGTTCTTGCAAAATGTCAACATTATTAAATACTGAATTTCTAAAGTCTTTTAGTCTGTCACCAAAACTCACTAATGTAATTCAGACTGCTATCGCTCCTTGTCAGAGGTGTTATTTTATATTCACTGTTATTTGTTAAAGTTTAATGCTGCAGTACTTTTAAGTATTTAACATTTCATGGATTTGTAAATTGCTCCCTCCCAGGGGAGAGGGTTTCTTAACCATGGTTTGTCAAGTACATTGTGAACACATCCAAAATTAGCACTGTCTGAGTAGCAGGGCTCAGAAACGCTCTGCTTTAATAGAGTCAGATCTTACTAAAACAAATGCAAGAATTAAGGCAATACAGCATGTCGTTCTTCCAGAAGATTAGATATTTCTTTAAAAGGCAGATTTCTAGAGTTCAGATGATATTGAGCGGATTTCTTTGGTCCAAATGGACACGTGAGTAAGTTTGAGTCAGTTGTTACTTTTATCAAAGTGAACTGTTCAGTGAACGCCAGTAAGTTCTACAGATGGTGGCGCAGGAAGCAGATTTGGTAGCATTGGGGTTTGATGAGTGGGAATATTAAAAACAAAAATAATTTAATCTTAAAAATACTGTTGTTTTGAATAACAAGTGCAGTTAATAATAATATTACATGTTTATTTCTTGGTATTAACATTTGACAGCAAAGCACTGAGCATGAGTTGGGCAGTTTACAAAATGTACTTTTATTCAAAACAGTAACGAGCAAAATATTTTTCTTTATATGAAAAATTATATATATTGTACTCGTTAACTGTTCCATTATTCTTATATTCTCTTATAGTATCTGATCATATTGAACTGTCTGACAACTTTAGCAAGTTGCAAATTGAACAAAAGTTTAAGGCACTTTGAATTTTCTTTCTTCATACACATGAAAAGTGCAAAACTTGATTTCTTGACAATTTAATATTTTACAATAGTGATTTTATAATATCAAAATCTAAAGCAAAAAAGTGGAAATGAATGACTAAGTGCTCCTCTGCTGCCATCTACTGGTTATAGTGGTTATTGTATTTTTCCCCATTAAAAACAGCATTTAAATTGGATTAAAAGTGCTGAAAATAGTTATGTGAAATAATTTCAAATCATTGGAAAGTGCTTGTACAAAAAGGTTGTACAAACCCTGAAATTAATAATATAATAACATTCAAATCATTCTGCCACAACACCATGGTTTATTTATCATTACTACTTCTGGTTTTCTACATCAGTGCTATTTGATCTGTTTATAACGGAATTCTGTGCAGAATTTGAATATTTCTCATTAGATATAATTTGCCATTCAAATACATTGTGAATACGGAAACAGTTGGTGTCTAATGAGAGACCCAACACTGGTTTCAGTTTCGTTTTAGCATAAATTATTTTGGCTTGTCGTTTATATTGCTATAACTTCTGAAAGGCTTATTTTTAACATTTCACATCAGCATTAGGCCTATTTCTGAATGAAATAATAAAATGAGTCTTATTATACGTGACCTATGTTTGTTTTTCTCTAAAAACACTATTTTACATGCGTAGCATATTTTAACCATGCAGCGAACCTTTTTCAATATTTTGATAAATGACTGAAAATAAATAAATAACTGACTTTTTAAACCGTTTAACTGATTGTATTAATCAGTCAAAATTCTTAAAAGGTTGATTAACTGTTAACCGGTTAAAATGAACATCCCTACTTCCAATATTTTGTGACCAAACTACCCGACTGATGTAATTCAGTCAGACTGCTATCTCTTCTGGTCAGAGGCTTTATTTTATATTCAGTGTTACATTTCAGCTTAATCAGTTTAATGGTGCAACACTTAAATATTTAGCATATCATGAACTGTATATTGCTCCAGCATCTTGTCAGATAAAGCGTGAACACATCCAAAATGAGCAGTGACTGAGGAGCAGGACAGAGAAACAGTTTTAAATAGGGCTATGCGATTGTCATGCCTGTCTCTGATTATGAACGCGATATTGCGTAGCTTGTCAGCGATCTACGGCTCTGTCTATTAAGTGCAGCTCCATTTGAAAGCAGGTGATGGACATTTACCGCTAATCACAGAACCGGCTTTACTAACGAGACACGCATGACAATCGAATGCGATTAATCATGCAGTAGTTTTAAATGATTCGGTTCTAACTAAAACCATAACAAGAATTAAGGCAATAGAGTATATCATTCATCCAGAAGGTTAGATATTTCTTTAAAGATACATTTCTAGAGTTCAGATGGCATTGAGTGGATTTCTTTGGCGCCAACAGTTTGTCAGCTGTTACTTTTAATAAGTGATCTGTTGTTCTTTCCACTGTGTCCTTTTTTTTTTAGCTCACCTGCTATCATGTTTTCCAGAGCGGCCACCATGGCTGGGGTCACAGCTCACAAGATCAGTAAACGCATCACCTTCCTCGCCAATGATGTCACTGGGACTCCCACGGCTTGTGTGTCACCTGCTCACCCTAAACCCATATTGTTGTTGCTGCCATGGCTGGGCTCCAAACCGCAGGCCATTGCCAAGTACTGTGATATTTACTTTCGCACAGGCTTTGATGTGCTTGTCGTGGAAAGTGAGGTGAGCCAGTTCTTGTGGCCCCGCTGGGGGTTGGAGTATGGTGGCCATGTGCTGGAATTATTAGAGAGTGAGCGCTTCTCACAGCGCCCCCTATTGGTCCATGCTTTCTCCATAGGTGCATATACATTTTCTCAGGTGCTTGTAAATGTGGCCAATGACACACAGCGTTACCAAGGCCTGACAAACAGAATCAGGGGTCAAATCTACGACAGCCTTGTCATGGGATCGCTGGAGCATATGGCCAATGGTATGTACAGAGATAGTAATGTAAAGTGTTTTTATATATATATATATATATATATATATATATATATATCTCTTACTCCCTATACATGCACTGCTAATGATTTGGGGTGGATGTTATGATCAGAATCTTGCATCATGGTACAATATGACCATTTATATCACATGTCATTATTAGAAACCATGCCATTGCAATAAAAATGTTTTCCTTTTTATATATATTTTAAAGCGATTATTAGCCTTTTTGTTGCTCCAAACTTTTCTTATTAGTGTAGGGCGATATGGTCCTATTGTCAGCCTGTTAGATACACAATATTGATAAGCTAATTTAATGATTTACTTAGTTTCATAGCCAGAGAGTGAACCAACTTCAGGGTAAGACTAAAAGCATCATAATGTCAGTGTAATCCGTTAACTATACATTATATTTTTTGTCAAGTATCATATAGATGTCATGTGATGATTTTTTTTCTGTATTCTTTGATGGGAAAAAAAAATCAATAAATCAAAAGAACAGTTTTTATTTGAAATGGTAATCTACAGTAATCATTTATAGTAACATTATACTGTCACTAACAATTTAATGCATACTTGCTGAATAAAAGTATAAATTGCTTTAAAAATAAATCTCATTGATTGATCAATCAATCATTTATATCTATAGCATGTTTAAATCAACACATGTTGACCCAAGTGATTAACAGACCCAGAATTACAAAACATATAAACACACACAAACCATAAAGCACAACAAAACACTAAACAAACCTCATGTAATTAAGAACAGTTACAAGCCGCAGAGAAGCGAGTACTCTTCAACATAGATTAAAGACACTTGATGGAGTCACAGGATTTAATATGTAGAAGGAGGTTATTCCAAAGACCTTGTGCCACCACCGCAAATGCACATAATATATCTCGCTTAGTTTTTAGCCGAGAAACTTTGAGATGATATTATGGGTCTGGCAGCACAATGAAGCTGTAACAAACTAGAAGTATATACAGGGCAGGGACAAGCCCATGCAAGCTTCTAAAAACCATTAAAAGGACCTTGTATTGCACCCTATACTCAACAGGGAGCCAATGCTAAGAAGCCTGTGTCGGAGAGATACTGGAACATTTCCTGGTGCCAGTCAACATTCTGGCTGCTGCATTCTGCACCAGCTGCAGCCGTGAAAGCAAATACTCAGACAGCCCCAAATATAGAGATTTACAGTAATCCAATCTGGACTAAATAAATACATGGATCCCAGTTTCATCAATTTTTATCAATTCATCCTGATGGATTTTCTAGTCACTTAAATATCTTGCCTAATTGTTTTGGGTTTGTTTGTTGTCCAGGTCTGGGTAAAACCATATTTCCCCGGATGGAAGGTCTCGTGAAGTCGACTAGCCTTCTCTACTTTCGTGTCTTCAAAAACCAGACGGTTGGCTACTTCAGCTCAGCGATCAATGTTTTCTGGAACACTCCTGTGATGGCACCTGCTCTTTTTTTCTACTCTGAAAACGATGCACTGTGCGATTACGAGAGCTTGGAGAAGATGGTGGAGTTCTGGAGGAGCCATGGCCTAATTGTCGAGAGCAAGAAGTGGAAGGAGTCGGTTCATGCAGGTCATCTGCGCACACACCCTCAGGATTATCTGTCCACACTGGAGAATTTTGTGCAGTCTCTTAACATGGTGCCTCTGAAGGCCAAAATGTGAATTCTGAAGGCTGTCACTTGTCTCATTAAACATCCAAGTCGGCTGAAGTGCCTGGTTTTAATGTCTCAGACATTCTCATGCTCTTTGTTCAAGTGGTACTATGTTAAATTGATGTCTTGGTTTCTCAGACTTCTTCAGCCTTTTTATGTTGATGTGACTACATGAAATCCTTTTCAGCCAAAAATTCATACCTGGTCCAGAAGAAGATTCTGAGCTAATTTTGAAGACCGTAGCACTGGGATGTTGGGGTTGTGCGATACTGCATACAGTCTGCTGATATGCTTCCAGTTAGGTTTATTGCACTTAAATCTGAAGTTCCTGTACTTTGTCCAACATCTGTTCGGACATCAAAATTACGGTCTATCTTGAAATGCAAAACCGTTTTTATGTTTATTTTTTATAAACCGTAAGCAGTACGGTTTAATAACACTTAAAAGGTTTATTAGACCTTTTGTTAATAGATAATAATGGTTTATGTAACAATTGAATGTATAACATCTATGTGAGTACATGTCCTTTGATCATTTATCTGTTACCTCAAAAGGAAACAGCCCTGACTAATTATTTTTTTAATCTACAGAAATAACATAATTTTGTCAATGACAAAATCTGAATTTATAATAAATTAAAAATGTATTTGAATATAATCCACTGTTTGACACAATCCTGGTAAACCTATTGAATGTTGTTTTTCTAGAAATGGCAAGTGGTTTAAGTAAAGTTGGTATGATCAGGTACCTATGCAGACAATATGGTAAATACAGTAAAGCGTGATACCTCGGTTTTTATATTACATTTCACTTTCTATTCTGTAGTGTGTAATGTTATTCTTTAGTTTATGCCAACTTGAATATTTTAAAACGACGTTCATGGCAAATTATCAAAATGTTCTGCTTTCCAAAACATCAATGCAATAATGAAGGTGTTTACTTTATTTGTTGCTTCATCTTGCAAAAGTCAAATAAATCTTTCTTATTAATGTGTGTGTGTGTGTGTGTCTTTGTGTGTTCTTTAAGAAGTCTAGCAATTTAATATGCAATCTGTTTTAGACATGCATACAATTCAATGGAAAGTTGACAAATAACATGGACTTTTTTAGTATCAATAATTAGTTAATTATTTCAATGTTTAATTTATATATATATATATATATATTTATTTATTTATTTTATTTATTTATTTTATTTTTTTTAAACGCAACTGCGTTACACAGTCATTTCTTTGAAAGGACTGCCATCTTGTGTTGTGCATATGAATAACAATTTAGAAAAGCAAAATAAGAAAATCCATCGGATTATTTTATTATTCAATATAAAAGCAGTGTTCTGAATGCTCATTGTCCGAATTCGAATATATTACAGATATTTTTATGTTTATGACCCTACGGTGCTTGATTATAGAAATAATGTGATGGTCACCCTCAAAGTATGAAACTTCGTGAGTGGATATGTAGGCTACTATGGTTCAAGACACCGCTGTGACGTCATTTATAAGACTTCAAAGCGGCTCCGTCAGATGACGCTGTTGACGTCGCTCGCTGATATGATGGGACGGTCCCGTTATTCCATTCGGCAAGCGATGGAACGCACGAGGAGAACCATTGTCCGCCAACGAAGCTGTTTTATACTGCATTATTCGGCGTGGATATGTTGCATTTTCATCGTGAGCGCGTCCGCGGCAATAGCGGCTCACCTGCGCCAGTGTGAAGAGGTGAGAGATCATTCCCGCTGAGATTTCTGCGTTCATATTCAGCGTTCTTTGCGTTAAATGCACTCTTCCAGTTCATATATCTGTTTGTGCACACGCCGGGTTATTTTTAAAGCATCTTTGACTGTTTGGCATACATTTATTTGCACTTTTGGGATCGATTTCCTTTACTAACACGTGGAGCAAGATGAGGTTGTCACACATTACAATAACCAAAGTAACAGGTGCGACAGATACTCTACACAGATTGGATAACCGTAACCAATGAGAAGTAGACTGTCTGAATAAAGTACTAAACGCTGGTTTATAAAAACATTTAGAATAGATGCTCTGTTCAATTGTTACTTGTGTCTTTTTTTTTTTTCTTGCTTTAACATGTTAACAGTAAAACGAATCAGACGGTCACACTGACAAATCTAAACACGTTTACAAACAGTAGTTCTGCAAAAGGCTTCCTGAGGAGCCTTAAATCATATCTCTGGGAGCTTTGGAGTGCTTAATGGAAGTCATAAGTTCTTACAAGAAGTGGAAATTCTGTCAGTGGTTCCTTCAGTCATGAGGGAAAGGACTTTTGAGGCTCTGAATATACATTTAGATTCTTTGAAATCAGATTTTTTAGTTCACACAGTATTATAGTTTATGTTTCCTGTATCAAATGTTTGGCATTTTTATACTAATGCATCTTAAGATTTTCAGATTCATATTGATTAAGAAGCTGATATTCTTTTTGTCTCGCTGTGTATTGATTGGTGTCAGATTGCTGTTTGAGATGGGCATCCCATTTAAATATGCATTTGTCACTGAAATAATCGGAGAGAATCCAGCCAGGGTGTGTGCTTTATGTCTAATGTTATGGTAATGGATGAACAAGGTTCCAGTGGAGTGCTAAGTGGAGCTTTTCACAGAGATGGTCAGCCCTGCGTGCCCATCTGAAGAGCCTGGTGATATGATGCTAAGAATAGCCTCGCTGAAACCACTTTCAATGAGAGCTCATCTCCTCCTCTGTTCTTTGTGCATGGAAAAACTGTGACTGTTAAAATCATGCGTGTCCCGTAAACTAAAAGATCGACTGCAGTAATTGGCTATGAATAAGGAAAAGTATTGCAGATTTGGAACTATTTGGCTTATGCATTCATAAAAATCAGTTGGTAATTGTACACGGTTCTCTCAAGCCACATTAATTATTTACATTATCCGGTAAAGCCTGGCATATCAAATATATCAAGCTTTTTATTATTTTTTTATAGCCATCAGAGGCACATTATTAATACTGTATCTGTGGTAATGCATTAGGGTTTTGTATGGTAATATCTGTGACTAGCTCCTGTTTTGAGCTGTCTTTCAGTCCGCCCTCCCGTATGTTGACCCGCAGGGCATTCTGGGTTTTATTATCAGCTTCCTCCTGATGGCTGCCTTTCCTTCCAAGTCACTCAGTAAGTGCTGGAAGAATTGCAGGCATGTGATATAAAAAAATAAATGATTTGGAGGTTATTTGTCTCTTTGCATGTAATGATGAGGGAGTCATTGAATCACTGAGTTGACAAAAAAGATATGTTGCCACTTCATTTAATTAACTGAAAAAATGGAAAGTTGCAGTTTTTATTCAATTTGTTCAGGAACAAGATATGAAATAACACCGCAGTTTGATCATAAATGAGATGTTTCTCTAATTTGGTCGAGTCGTACTCCGACTCAAAACACAGACTTGTTGAGTGAAGGGGAAATCTTTCAAGGCTTTAATGAATGAGAAATCTGCCAGTGCATAGTTGTGAACAGGAAATATCTGTTCAAAAACTTGAGATTCGTTTCCAGTTGAAACCCCACTGATGCCTGGAATGGAAAGGGTGTGTCCTCCGCAGACTCCGGACGAGATGACTCATGCATTTAAGTCACGTTTATTGTCCTCTGCATTAAATCCACACAATATTCAAATGCCCATGTGCCTTACTCTTTACTAGCCAAACTTCACACCCACAAAACACAAGTATCTTGTTAAATTTAGACGTGTTGTTTGTTTTCGCAGGCGGACTACTACTTTCAGTACACAGAGTGTGACAGCACCGGATCGAGATGGAGGGTGGCCATCCCTTTGAATCCAGGAGAATGCACAGGACTACCAGAACCTGTGCAGGGCACCGACTGCAGTAGGTTCACACAGTGTTTTAGACAGACAGGAAGTTTGATTTTAACTGAGAGGAGACTTTGGGAAATGAACCTCTTTATAAACTTGCAATGTTCATGCATAAATGTGTGCACTGATGTGATTGCATATACTTTAAATAGCAAGTTTGTGTACTTGAACAGCATTTTGTCATTGCTTATCAGCACAGAGGAATTTCTTCTTGGACAGAACATGTTCAGTGGCCCCTGAGAAATCATTTAGAGTCCTCGGGCCCTGCATTTGATTTTAGTCATCATGTAGTATGGATGAAACCAGCTAAAGACAATCTGAAAAATAACCCTTTTAAGTGAAGTGAAAAAGTGAAGTGACATTCCGCCAAGTATGGTGACCCATACTCAGAATTTGTGCTCTGCATTTAACCCATCCGAAATGCACACAATCAGAGCAGTGAACACACACAAACACACACACTGTGAGCACACACCCGGAGCAGTGGGCAGCCATTTTTATGCTGCAGCGCCCAGGGAGCAGTTGGGGGTTCAGTGCCTTGCTCAAGGGCACCTAAGTCGTGGTATTGAAGGTGGAGAGAGAACTGTACATGCACTCCCCCCACCCACAATTCCTGCCGGCCCGGGACTCGAACTCACAACCTTTCGATTGGGAGTCCGACTCTCTAACCATTAGGCCACGACGTCCCTCACTTTTAACTTTATAAACACATTTTCGTGGTCTTATTCTGCACATTATTAATATTCATAAATATTCCCTGCCTCTAAAATTACTTTTCCTTCTAAAAAAAAGATTAACCAATAAAAATGTTCATGATTCTGTGAGATTGCTATGTATAAAAAGGCTCCCACTCATCACCTTATTTCATGTTAATTAGTCATTTTCAATTAAAAGTGTCTCATTATGGAAGTTAAAAGCTTTTAAGATCTGTTGAATGTGTCTGTAACAGATTTATTTATTTATTTTTAATACGGAAAAGCTTCTATTATTGATTTATATATTTTTTATTACACTGCAGTTGATATGCAGCTAATTCTTTTAAATTGTATACAATTTTTAATGGTAGTAAAACTAAGCCATCATTATTTATTTATTTATTTATTAAGCTGAAAAACCTAGCCTGATCTCATAAAACGAATATTATGGCCTAACTGATTTCAGATCTGTAATAATTCTTTGGATGAGTGATTGAACTGGTCAGTATGGCATAAACAGTATTGTATATTTGGTTCCGTCCTTTGGGCAGCATTCTCGTGCAAGGCGGGGGAATTTCTGGAGATGTCTGCTCAGGAGTGCACTCGGTGTGCGGCTGGCACTTACTCGCTGGGCAGCGGCCTGCGCTTCGATGAGTGGGACGACATCCCTCCTGGATTCAGCAGCCTGGCACCCAACGGACAGAATGCGTCCACCTGCAGCAGGTCAGTTCCTTTGGAGAAGTCGTTGTGTACAGTATAAAAGATTGTTTGGCTTTCTGTATTTGGTGTGTTTAAAAGGTATTGCTTGTGTTCATTTATCCAACACTAAATAGAAATAAAGTCCAAATACACAAAGGACAACATGCATATAAGATACAGTTTTATTTACAACCAGTCAGATATATATAAATGACTGTTCCCAAGGTTTCAATGTCTTGTTCTTATCAAAGTTATTGCAACTAACACTGTATTTTTGCCCTTTTCCTCTTATTTTTTCATTTAATATCAGCACATATTCAGATTTAAGCATACAGACTTATTCGTGCAGGCACACACACACTTCCAGGGACAGGAAACAATGAGTATTAAACCAATCGTTTATTTTTATCCTGTTATATAACTTAAGACTGTAGTGCCCAAAGTATGTATGTTGTGTATTTATGCATTTAGTGCAAAGTGGGTCGCTCAGGGCTCGTATCTGGAGTCCAACCGAGATGAGTGTACCGTATCTCTGATCTACACTGTACACTTGAAGAAGCCGGGGTCCGTGTCCTTTGACTACCAGTATGTGGATAACAGCATCTTCTTTGAGTTCTTTGTAAGTTTGGATCCCATTTTAGCTCTGGAATGTTTGTGTGCAAGATATTTAAGATATCGAAAGCAGCTAATCTGTATTGTACAAATCAAAATGTGTTTTTTATTTATTTATTTTTTTATGACAGATTCAGAACGACCAGTGCCAAGAGATGGACCAGGAGTCAAATAGAAAATGGATCAAACTGACTACTCATGGAGAGTGGGGAACACATAGTGTAAGTCAAAAACACAACTAGAAACTATTATTATTATATTTTTATATACACTCATGCTTGGAACACTACCATTCGAAAGTTTAAAAAATTCGGTGAAAATGTCGATATTGTAAAATAATTTAATTAAAAATATTTTTTTTCTATTTGAGTATATTTTAAAATGTAATTTATTTCTGTGAAGCGAAGCTGAATTA
The DNA here is from genome assembly GCF_963082965.1 of Carassius carassius. Classification (NCBI taxonomy): domain Eukaryota; kingdom Metazoa; phylum Chordata; class Actinopteri; order Cypriniformes; family Cyprinidae; genus Carassius; species Carassius carassius. The sequence goes on along the minus strand of NC_081767.1, from coordinate 30,033,058 downwards.
GAGCCATAACCCCAGTCTTGAGTTTCACATGATCATAAATAAATCATTCTTATTACTGATTTGCTTTTCAAGAAACATTTCAAATTTTTATCAATGTTGAAAACCGATTAATATTTTTGTGAAAAACCATGATGCAGTTTTTTTCAGGATTCTTTAATTCATAGAAATTATTAATTTATTTAACATAGTTTTTTTGTAACAATGTAGAAATCTTTATCACTTTTGATCAATTTAATGGATCCTTTCTAATAAAAGTAATAACCTCTTCAAAAACAAAGTTTTAAAGGTAAAACAGTAGTGTACATACAGTAGTAATTTTGTTTGCAATTCTGTTTCTTAATTCTAAACTGTGTTTTAATTCTCATCCTCGTATGATCAGGTGAATCTGAATTCTGGCACTAATATCCTGTACTGGAGAACTACTAGAGTCACACTCGACTCTAAAGCAGTCAAACCTGTAATCCTGAAGAACATACGGATTGATGGTCAGGATGTGCTGATTTGGAAATTCTCCATTTTAATGTGAATTAATTACTCCTCCTTGTTGAAAGATTATATGATGGCATTTCTCTCCTGCAGGTGTGGCGTACACATCAGAATGTTTTCCATGTAAACCTGGGACATTCAGTCGTGCCCCGGGCTCCTCCTCCTGTGAACCCTGTCCACGGGACACGTACTCTGGCCGAGGGGCCAGCTCCTGCACACCTTGCAACTCAAAAACACACTTCGCCTGTAAGTGCACACATGCATAAAGATGCCACATAAACTGAATTCTAGTGAATGCGTAGGCCTAACTACACTATGCAGATATATGTGCTTGTAGTACATTTAAAAAAAAACACCCATTAATGCACTTTTTTCCAAAACTTGCGTTTGTGAGGGAACTGAAGGGTGTTCATAAGTTGATCAAAGCTAATGAAAGTTGATAATTTGCTAAATAATAAAAATTCTATAATTCTATAATAATTCTAAAATAAATACACACACACACACACACACACACACACACAATGCATGACATGTGACCATTTACAAACATCAGAGAACTGTGTAATTTCCTCACTTTCATATTATTCAAAATTCACATTATTGTTTCTTCCTCAAACATAAAAGCATATTTACGCAAATTGACTTTACTTTTTGTTTTACTTATCTAAAATACATTAGGCAAATCTTTCAATACTTTTTTCATCATTTCAATTGTTGAATTTCATTATATTGAATCACATGCATCAAATCAAATTGTTTTTGAATTTAAATCTAAGGAATCAACCAATCCCAAAGATTCACAGACCTAATTTGGACTGAGAAAATAACATTAGGATGAGAAAAACTCACAACTTTATCATCTCCTTCTACACTTACTTGAGCCTCAAACATGCCTTCACTCATATTACATGAACCTATTCTTTTTATTAACCTTTTGAATAGTTTTGCTTGTGTGAGGCTTGTTTCCAGTTCCAGACTCTTCACTCTTCTGTATCTTTAACAGCAGAAGGCTCTGCCACGTGCAAAAGTAGACCACCATGCTCCGAAAAAGATTACATCCAGACATACAGCACCTGTGATAAAGATGGAAAGGTAAAATAATTTTGTAAAACATGCAAAACAACTAGCACTGTATTTCAGATGAAATGAGTAACATTTATTTTTCACATATACATATATTTTTTTTTGTGAAAAGTGGGGACATCCCATAGGCGTAATGGTTTTTATACTGTACAAACTGTATATTCTATGGCCCTACACCAACCCTACATCTAACCCTAACCCTCACAGGAAACTTTGTGCATTTTTAATTTCTCAAAAAAACTAATTCTGTATGGTTTATAAATGTTTTGATAAATGGGGACATGGGTTATGTCCTCATAAGTCACCCTCTCCTTGTAATACCTGTGTCATAACCATGTCATTATACAGAGTCGTGTCCTGATATGTCACAAAAACACACACACACACACACACACACACACACACACACACACACACACACATATATCAAGCCTATAAAAAACTATCATTGCATTAATCAAATTTAGTATTCTCTCTCTTTATATATATATATATACACACACACACACACACACATAGTAATGTAGTCAAATAGAAATATTCTATGTTTTTCAATAAGAAAAAAACAAGTCCATTAATTCTGTCTCTCTCATAGACTCAGGTCATATACAAGTGGGTAGAGCCTCAGATTTGTTTGGAAGCTGCTGCTGGAGCAGTAACACTGCCACCTTCTGGTCAGCGTGAGCCCTGTCCACCCTGTAATCCCGGTTTCTATAACAACGACACTGCTACCTGTTCTCCCTGCCCACCCGGCACTTACTCTGATGGGGTCAAAGGTGATAAATCATCCTAACATTTTAAGAAAGACATATGAAACATGATTATTTCTAAAAGCATGAACATCATACAAATAAACAGCGAAGAGATATTAAACATGGATTGTGTGGCATCTGTAGCATGCCAGCCTTGTCCAGCTGGCACAGAGCCTGTCCTCGGGTATGAGTACAAGTGGTGGAACGTGCTGCCTGCCAACATGAACACATCCTGCTTCAACGTGGCCAACAACAATTGTGATGGATTGAATGGTGAGAGATTACATGAGTATGATGATGTGGTATTATGTTACGGCATATGGCTACAATGCTCCTTTTTGCTGCTAGGTGTCGCTGTTGCATCACTTATCTATTTAAATGGCCTTTCTACCAAAAGTTCTTCTCGTTTTATGTGTACATCTGTGAATAATACTTGAACATTTTGTGTTTTAGGTTGGGAAGCAGCGGGTGATCATGTACAATCAGGGGCAGGTCGTTCAGATAACGATTATCTCATATTAAATCTCGCTGTTCCTGGATTCAAGTGAGTCTTTAAGAACTTGTCCACCTCCACACAACTACACTATTCAAGTGCTGCCCCCCTGTGCATAATGTTCATTAAAGCCTTGTGTGATTAGCATGGTTAAAATACTGTACAATGTGTGAGTTGGTATAAGAAGAACATAATGCCCTTTTGGTACTCTTATCAAAGAACCCGAAGTGTTTGTCCTCACATAACCTGTGCTGTCTGTCTAGCAGTGAGTCTGTCTTGTTTGTTGTATCAGGCTGCCTGTGTCAGTTCGAGGAGCATCCGGCGGTGAGTACGGCCGGATCACTTTTGAATTTGAAACCAACTGCTCGACTGACTGCGAGTTCTACTTCATGGAAGTGAGTGTGTTTGTGATGCTCTTTACGGCAGTCCGATCTGTTTTTATCTGCTTTTAAAGGTGCACTTAAAATATTTAATGAAAAATGGTACTTTTAACTTATCACTTTCATGACAGTTTGTAATTGGTGTGTACTGGTACCAACATTTTATTTTTTTCCCCACATTAACCCTTTCTGCCAATAGAAATATGTAAAATATACAATAAAAGTTAAACTTTTATTTATATATATATATATATATATATATACACACTGCAATTTTGCTGTAATTATGTAGAAAATGGACTACAATTTCTAATGACACAGTGTAGAATATGTTTAAAAACATGCACATTCACACAAGATGAAGAATCAGAAGGTATGCAAAAAAACTGAAACATTATTGGTGTACCTTTTAAAGACATTGTCCACCCAATATAAAATTAAGATTAATAAAAATAAATAAAATAAGTCATCAAATGAATGTCATTCCAAACCTGTATTATTCACTATCTTCTGTGGAAAAAAAAGAATAAAAAAAAGAATGTTGATTAAAAATGGTATAGGGACCAATAGACTTCCACAGTATGAACGGTTATAAACATTCTACAGAATATATCTTTTGTGTTCCACAGAAGAAAGAAAGTCATAGAGGTTTGGGATGTAAATAATAAGAAAGATGAAATAAAATTTCCTTTTAGTTTAGTACTATCAGACTTTAGACTTTCAGACTTTAATTTCTTTTTTATTGACTTTGTTGTTGCTCCAGGATGTGGACAGAAGGAGCACAAATGTCATTGAATCATGGGACGGGAGTAAAACCAAACAGAGTTACACACACATCATAACTGAGAACTCTTCTGTCACGTTCACCTGGGCTTTTCAACGCACCAGTCAGGCTACTGATGTGAGTACAGATGCACGCGCCCACACACCCTGATTAAAAGAATGACAGTAGTTGATGTTCATTCCCACTGTCCATCAGGTGCGTCAGTATGTAAATGACATGGTGAAGATTTACTCTGTGTCTGTCACTAACGCCATGGATGGAGTGGCATCAGTGTGTCGTGCGTGTGCCCTGCAGTCTCAGCGGGCCGGCTCCTCCTGTGTGCCCTGTCCAGCTGGACACTACATTGATAAAGAGACCAACCAGTGCCAAGAGTGCCCTCCTAACACCGTCCTATCTGGGCACCACATCTATGGCAAAGAAGCGTGCCAGCTGTGTGGGCCAGGTAGCAAAAGCAACAAGGTATTTCAACTGTTGTTGCTCTGTTTTTAAGTAGCACTTGTATAATTTATCTATCTATTTATTATTACTATTGCTAAATACAAATAAATAGAAGTAATGAAACCTGGCCTTTTCTATGGGTTTCTATTGGGATTCACTCCACTGTGTTGAGCGAGAGCGCTTCTCTGCTGTCTTCACGTGTTATCGGAAACTTCCTATTTCCAACTTATAAAATCATGATTATTATTCTCCCAAATTAAACAATTTGTAATATAATGTAATGTTTTCAAAAGTTTGGCTAATGATATTTTAGCACTATTCATTAAAAAAAATATGATGAAGGGTCATTATATGACAATAAAAAATGCTTTTTATTTTAAGTCATTATGCAAATTGATAAAATGGCTTAGTGGTTGAGAAAACAGGCATAACTGAAAGTGCTTCAGGAATAATAACTAGGAAGTGTGTGACGGTTCTCTCTTGAATGTTTAAATTCTAGGAGCACAGTGTGTGTTTCAGTGACTGTTCGTTCACATACACTGACCAGAGTCGGACTCTTCAGTATGACTTCAGTGCTCTGACCTCCGCTGGGTCCATCATGAACGGGCCCAGCTTCACTGCCAAAGGCACAAAGTACTACCACCTCTTCAATGTCAGCCTGTGTGGAGCTGAGGTACGACACCAACCCCTGAAATGAGCAGAAATTACATCACAAGAATGTGGTTTATTCATTCATCTGTCTTTTATCAGGGTCACAAGACTGCAGTCTGCAGAGATAATGTCACAAACCTGCCCAATGAGGACACTGGAGGTGGACAGCAGGGCAGTTCAGTGGAGGCTTTTCTCTGTCAATCAACGATTATCCCATCCGATGGGCGGGGCTTAAGAACAGCTCTATCCTCTCAGTCCATTAGCCTGGCTGACACTTTTCAGGGTGCGACCATTTCATATTTTAAAATTTCAAACAAAAAATATATATTTAGAGTTCTTGATAGTGACTTGCACGTCCATATTTCATCCATTTGGATTACTTCCTAATAAGGCTGCCAAAATTAATGTTGTAATTTATGAGATCAATTAAATGTTTAACAGACTTTCCATTTCCAGTAAATAATGGAGAAAAGCTGCTTTAACGGTTTATTATAAAAAAAATTAATCCCAATGGGCTATTTACTAAAGTCATTTGCAGTTTAATCATCAAAGCTCAATAAGTATGAAATATCACCTATGAGCAAAACATTGTCTGCGCTGCTATTGTTAATGAGAAGACCACTTGGGGACAGTGGCAACTATAAAACATCTTCATGCAGTGTAAATTTATTGTTCTTACTATTTTTTTTTTTATACGAGTAGAATTTGAATGAGTTAAATATTTTTTTTTTTTTGTGTGTGTATACAATAAACAAATTAATAGCGTTTTCCAAACACTTTTGCACACTAGTAATCCTGTTACACCTCAACATTCCTGCCAGAAAATGTCATTTCATATTTTTTATAGAATTGTTAAATATTGAATGAAATTAATTAAAATATTAATTAATTAATTAAATATAATTTCTTTTCTTATATTAAAAAAAAAAACGTAGATAATGATTTAAAAAAAAAATAAGAATTCTATATATTTATATATTATTTATATATATATACACAAAAAATTACAGAATTATAGCATCAATACATGTATTGGGACCTAGATGGGATGCAACATTTACATAGAAACCTTGGATCTTATTATATGTTGAACTCATGTATTCATTAAAAGATCATAGCATCCTGACATTAGGAATATTTACTGTTCGTAGCCATTAATATTAGAGAAGCTCCAGCTAATAAAAATGTGCTGTAGTTTTCTGTTTCTTTATAATAATTTAACGGTGCCTGTCATCTGTGTTCTAAGGTGTAAAACTTGTTTAGTGATAAATGCGATTAATTACTTGAATCTACGGGTGGTCCTGCTTACTGAGCACTTCCTGCTGTGCTGCCTGTCACCCCCATGTGTCCTCTAAGACAGGTTGTGTGTGTGTGTATGTGTCACAGGAGCCACAGTGGAGAAATCACTTAACGGAATAACCGCCAGACCAGAACTATTTCCATCTGCATCCAAGAGAATCCCAGATATCCACTTCTTCTATCGGTACTGGCAGTTACGTCATCAAACTACCTCTTAAAGTTCCTCTCATATATTGTTGTCTGGAGTTTTAGAGGTTTTGTAATAAAGTGTGATGTTTGTTCTTTTCCCTCTATCATCTTTAACCTGTTTAATGGTGTCTTTTATTTGTTAAGATCTTCACAGGTCACAACCTCATGTCCGAGAGGCAGGAATGCAGTGCTTTCACTGCGCTGTAACCCAGAGAAGACAGCGAAGGGAGACATCTCCATACCCAGGTACACACACACCCCCACACCCACACACACACAAAACAAGTACTCTGCTGTTAATGCAGTCTAAATTTGGCACTGGGCATCTCCCATCATGCCATACCAAATCACCTAACTGCAGGCCCACTGAGCTGATTTATTCGTCTTGTTTTATTTTTGTAACATTTATTTTATCACCAGTGGTGTATGTCTATGGATTATTAATAATGTAATTATTATGGTAATATATTAAAGAAACAACTTGCAGTGTATAAGATCAGATTTCTACAGTCATTAAGAGGGTTTTCAGTTAGGGTTACCATGTCTCAAACAAAAATTTGTACTATTGCAAAAAAAAGTATCAAAACTTACCCAAAAGTAGCCCATTTCTTTTCCTTTCACAGTTTTCTCCTCTGTCCGGGCTCCCTTCTGTCAAAATTGTGTTCTAGGGAGATTACTAAAACACATGACAGTATTGTAAAAGTAGCCCAATTCCAGTTTAGATTGACTTCCTCTGTCCTGTGTCAGTGAGTGTCCTGCAGGGACCTGTGACGGCTGCACGTTCCACTTCCTGTGGGAGAGCTCTAGTGCGTGTCCACGCTGCACTGCTGTCGACTACCACGCCATTGAAGGAGCATGTAAGGCGGGAGTGCAGGTACTCTTTCAGTACTTCTACTGATGAGTTACTGTGTATATAGTATTGTCTGAGAAGTTAGTTGTAATGTTTTTGTACCTAATTGGCTTTGCTAGGGAACTGCAAGGTATTCTATAGTTTAAATCAGATAAGAATAATAGTCTGATCCTTATTGATGTAAGTAATAAAATCAGTCTACTCTAGCATCTGTTGTGACATGTGCGCACCCTAGATTTTCTAGGGTAAGTTTGTTTTCTTCAGAACTCATTAAGTTAACCTCATGATGTGGATCCTCTTTCTAAGGACACAGTGTTTGTCTGGACTGAACCTCGGCTGTGTACTGGAGGGCTTTCTCTCCCGCTGAAGAGAATGTCTCCATGCGAGACGATTGATTTCTGGCTGAAGGTGGGCGCTGGGCTTGGAGTGTTCAGTGCTATTCTGCTCGTCTCCCTGACCTGCTACTTCTGGAAGAAGAACAAAAAGTATGATTCTTGTGACTATCTTAGTTTTTGGACATACACAACAATCTCTGTTTCTGCTAATAAGCTTTGTGCTCCTTTTATCTTTGTGCTCTGATAGGCTAGAGTTTAAGTATTCCAAACTTGTGATGTCGGCCAATAAAGAGTGCGAGTTACCGATAGCGGACAGCTGTGCCATTATGGAAGGAGAAGGAGAGGAGAATGAGGAGGAAGAAGTAGTTTATGCCAACAAGTCTTCTCTTCTGGCTAAGCTGAAGGCTGTCGCTACCAAGGTTAGCTGAACCACAGCAGGTTTAAATGCTTTCCTTGAAATAAACATTGTAAATGGTGACAAAGTAAAAAGAATTCAGCTCTTTTCTGTTTTTGTTTATTAACGAGGCATAAAACCCAGAAAAACAGGTACTCTGTTTTTAAGAACATAAGCTGATTGAGGAAATTATACACTAACAGCACTGAACTACATTGCTATACTATATATATATATATATATATATATATATATATATATATATATATATATATACACAATATAAAACTTGTAATATTTATTTGACAACTAGTAATAGAGAAGAGGAGAAATGCAAGGGGGTTTGTTTTTGTTTCTCATATTTACTGCCTTTCAAAAAGTTTGAGGGAAGACTTAAAAAAAAATACTTTTATTAATTGAGGATGCATTAAATTGATAAAGTAACAGTAAAGACATTTATAATGTTACAAATTATTTCTGTTTCAAATAAAGACCTTTACATTTTCTATTCATCACAAATCGGTTTCCATAAAAATATTTAATAATAATAATACGAAGAAGAATAATTGAGCACTGATAATAATTGAGCAGTTAATCAGCATATTAGAATGATTTCTGAATGAGCATGTGACTTTAAAGGCTGGACTAGACTGTTGAAAATTCAGCTTTGCATTAAAGGAATAAATGAAAATTTAAAATATATTAAAATATATATTTTTTTAAATTGTAATAATATTTCAAAACATTACATTTGGACTATTTTGGAGCAAATAAATGCAGCATTGGTGAGCACACTAGTCGTCTTTAAAGGGACAATAAGTAACTTTTTAGGTATTTTATTATCTAAAATCAATATTTTTATTCATAAATATGCCCTCAATGGTGTACAAATACCTATGCCAATGTTTAAACTAATCGTCGTAAATGAAGAATTTATTATCTTTATATACATGGGACGGGTAGGTCGACGGAGGCTTCCATGTAGTTTCCACAACGTGTTTTCGGTCAGAGCCAGAAACGCAGGTGCAGAGCAGTGAGAGGCGCTTGAAACTGCACCGGCAAGTTTAAAAGTCTGGATTGCATTCTTATTATGGACCATACATATGCCGCGCCACAGGAGAAGAAAACATCGTCGCCAAAACGAAGTGCTATTAGAAGACATCCTGTCAAAGCTTTTTGGTACATATCGCCTACCGTAGATGCAACGCGCATTTGAAAAAGCGAGGCGCTGGAGAGCAAAATTAGTTTGAATGCAAAATACAATTTCACCACTAGATGGGAGTAATTCCTACTTACAGTCCCTTTAAAAACATTTGAAAAAAAAACATTTTTGACCAGTAGAGTATTATCTAGTGACCTCTACTGGACAATCAAGGAAGTGTTTTTAAAAATATGCTTCAAGTTCTTAAAGTCAGGGTAGGTAAAAAATTTATAAAAAACTTTTTTTTACAAATTAGTTTAAACTTTATTTATATATCAATACATAATTAAAATGTAAGTACTCTGAAAAAGAAAGTATAAAAATCGAGTGTCTGTAGACCTCTCACGACTGTTTTAAAGACAGCTCATTATTTCCATTCACTCCACCCCCTCCCTTCTGGGCTTTATCGTCTCTACTACGGCTCGCTAAGTAATGTTATGTTAGCTATATTACGCAGCTACGTGTGCTAATGACACATGCTTCATGAAAAAATAAACAAAAAAATGTATGATCAAAATACAAAAAGAGAGATTTACCTGTCCAGCAGAAATAAAGCCATCAAGGAGTCACTTTTCAGCCCCTTGAGTTCCCTCAGTTCTCGCCATCGCTGGAAAGCCACGCCGATATAAACTCGCATTTTATTTCTTTGTTTATCCAAAGACTTTTTGTTCATTGCCTTTTCTTGTACTGTTACTGTCTTCCTTTTTTTGCCTGGTTTACCTTCATTAACTGCATAGGCCGGTACTGTGAATTTTGCTTGCTGTTTCTCTGCCATTGTTTTGGTATTCCTAGGATCCGTGCCTCTTGAATTCCTCAAATCAAAGGTGCGCGCGCAAGTGGGCAGGTCATGTGTGGCAAAAGGGTGGTTGCCATGGTTGCGAGAGAGTGATAGTCGCCTAAGCCAATCCTATGTTTCGTCCTGAATGGAAATAATGAGCTGTGTTTAATACAGATTAAACGGTCTAGTGTCACTCGATTTTTATACTCTTTTTATCAGAGTACTTACATTTTAATTATGCATTGATATATAAAGTTTAAACAAATTTGGAAGAAAGTTGTTTATACATTTTTTACCTACCCTGCCTTTAATGATTTCTCTTTAACACCCTGCAGTTTCTTCATTGCGTTTCTGATGAAATGACCTAAGTTCAACTCTCCTTGTACTCTATTTTTATATTTTTTTTCTCTCCTTCGTCTTTCCCTCTAAGAATCCAAGCTAGAAGCCACTGCAGTCAGAGAGTTAGCTGTGAGTCTGCATGAGGGTGGATGTGTATATGGTGGTGCTAGCGCAGTGGATAAGACACATGTCTTTGGCGTGAGAGACCCGGGTTCGAATCCACTGTGAAACACCAATGTGTCCCTGAGCAAGACACTTAACCCCTAGTTGCTCCAGAGGCGTGTGACCTCTGACAGTTATAGCAATTTTAAGTCGCTTTGGATAAAAGCGTCAGCTAAGTGAGTAAATGTAAATGTATATGTCTTGATGTTTATCTCAGCCGCTGAGGTACTTCTAGAAACATCTGTAAGATTAAAGACTGTTGAGCTGCTTTGGCATATGTGGCATGTCACACTGTGTTCACGGCCAATTAGAAGAGAGTTTGAGAGAGAGCGAGTTTTATTCAAGAGTCTCTCTTCAGAACTTACATTGTCACTTTAAGTCTCAAGTGTTCAATCCTGAAAAATGCTGTATGACCTCCGGTGGGAATGTGCTCAGATTTCCTGCAGCATATGGAGTCAGTTTTGGTCCTGTAATTATCAGGGAAGTTAATTAAGAGAATAATCTGTCCAAATGGAGAGGAATTAATCAATCATGCAAACAAACAAAAAATATATATATTGACTGCTCTCTCAGCCAAGTTTTAGAGGGGTTTTGGACACTTCTCAGCAGGCAAATCAGCTAGAAACACCAGCTTGGCTAGGAGGGAAGACCAGCCTAAATCAGCTTGGACCGAGTTTTTAAATTTATTATTTTTCTTAACCCTCAGGGACCCAGCGCAGAAAAACTGCAACATTTGTATAGAATGATCAAATTATAGGTTTGCTTAATATGGGTTAAAAACTACATATGTAGTTGACACTATCACAACAACAGTTTTGGTGGACAAAAATTGCGGTAAGACTTTACTATAAGGTTTCATTAGTTAACATTACAAATATATTTTTGTACCGTATTTCTGCTGCTTTCTACAATAATTTTTTTTCATGTCATATACAGTAATCAACATTTGAAGTGGATCAGAAAGGTTTAGCAAAGTTGTCCTGAGACAATAATACTTTTGGTACTTTTGGACAACGTTGATGAAAGGTTTTGATCCACTTCAAAATTCTGACTACTTTCTGTGTGTGTGTGCGCAGGGATGCTGCACAAGATCCCGGACCTTTTCAAGTTTGTTTTGCCAAACCTTGAAAAAAAAAAAAAATAGCAATGCTTGGGTCTTTGAGGGTTAAAGATTTGTTGTTGTTGTTTTACATAAAGTCTACATATTTTGTAGTGAAATGATTCCAGAGGAAGAGAAAGTTATGATGCGGTTAAAATACCAGAAGAAAAATGTACACATGAATCATTCACAATAAGACTAGGAATATGTTTTCATAGTAAATAGGCTATATTTTGACATAACATCAACCCCTACTTGTGAGGAACTTAGTATGTTGCAAATCTAATGGCACAAAATATTGAGCTAATAAGGAATTTATAACACAAATATTGGGTAAAATAGTGCAATTTTAACTTTGAATGGAAGCCTTTCAGTATTGATTAAATGTTCATTTTAGCCAGCATTTCTTTCAGCTCAATGGATCTGCCATTTTGGATGGATTTTTCACTGTGCTTGTCATAATTCATACCATTTTTGTTTTCTTCACAGAGGATGTATGTGATGCTGCCTTACATTTTGCCAAAAAGAGTTCTTAAAATCCAGGATATTGTTGTTTAGAACATCTTTTGCGTAGGGAGCATGTCAGCGTTGCATTAAAAACTGTCTATGAAAGCATCTAGGTTTCATAACCAAACTTATGTGTGAATATAACAGCGTTTCTTTAGTGTTCCAGAAATCTGTGCCATACAGAAGCAGTTACAGGTCATTTGTCTTTCAGTTTAACAGATGTAAGCTACTTAGCTACCTAGCAACTCGCTGTTTGATTTTCACGCTGGTTGTCCTGGTAACACACGGTGTCCGCAGACAGTCCTTGGCCTTCACGGGGCAAGCTTTTCAAAGAGATGCGACCTTGACGAAGAGGCCGATTCTGCTCTCTGTTTGTGTACATTTGTCGCATCTGCGTTCAGTGATTTGTTCCCATTTCAGCTGCGTTTTCAAAACCGTGTTCCTGTTTCTAGGGCAACAAGAAGAGCGGTGAAGCCGTCCAACTGAAATTCCCCAATACAGAGAAGTCTGTGTGGGGATAGAAGACGAGCGAAGAGGGATATGGAAAAGGAAAGGGATAAATGGAAGTCTCTTTCTGTTCGACATTACATGCAGTGGCCTTAAGAAAACAAGTGCCCCAGAAAGGAAAATGGGTAAAAAAGCCTGTGATGCCTCAGGAACATGGACAGATATGCTTATATGAATATTTCTGTCAAGATTTGTCACTATGCAGTTGTGTATGTGTGTGTTTTTCTTTTGTAAAATGCATTGAAGTTCCCTTCCTTTCCTGTACCCGGGTCTCTCCAGAAGCTTTTTGGAGCGACAGCCGTGACTTTACACGAGTCCTAGCTTGTCAGAGCGAATGTAGCCAAGGGTCAGAGTGAACACACAAATACACTCAGACATTAAGCTTTACTGACAGACACTTCCAATCCCAGCTAAACAGCACTGGAAAGCCACGGAAAGTGTGTTGTGTTCAAGTGCAGTCAATGTTTTTTTTCTTTTTGACTATGAAGGTGACTTTTCAAATGAAATATGACATGAATAAAGTCTATGAAGGAGCCATTTCTGTACAGCTATTTTTATTATTTTTTTGACATACCTCTATGTCATTCTGGCGTACAGTACCAAGGCAAACACAGGAGATTTCTTGGGAAAAGTGTTCCTGCAGAACAGTGACTGCAGACTGAGGGGATGAAACTTGTGCAGTCTAATTATAGGAACTTAATGAACTGCCGCTGGGGTTTTATTTATGAAACTTTAAGACCCATCAACATGAAATCTGGGGAAATGATCTGCTGAGACCCATATTGATTCTGAATTGAGTTCTAAATCTAGTTTACTGTCCTGCTGGGGTTTAGTTGTTTTGTTTGGTCCACTACTGCTCTGAGGTGTTAGATATACTGGAGGCAATATTATTCACATGAGTAGTTCTTGATATAATTTGATTTTGATATTGTGTATAATAAATGATTGTTTGCACTCTCAAATGTGTAAAACTGAAGAACTTCATAAACTGAGCAATGTGGTTTATTTCAGTAAAAAGGTTTTTGATGACATAATTTTTTTGTAGTATTTATATGTTATATAAAATAGTCTCTTTTTCATATGTAATGAAGTCATTTTATCATGTTTTTAAATGATTTTAATTTTTAACTATTTCTATTTTGCTTTAATTTCAATATTGTAATATTGTGAGTCCTGTTGTCTTTGGAATTTTGGAAGTTAATAAAAATACTATAGAGTAGCTGAAAATGTGGGTATGAAGACAAAAAAATAAAAATAAAGAACAATTACAACAGTGAATGGCCCACGCTTTTTCTTCCATTCAGATCTTGTAATATTGTAAACTTGATTGCTTTTTGGTTTTAATTAATTATTTTAAATAAGAAAAATACAGCAAGGCAGCGGATAAAAAAACAGCAGGTAGCCTAAGAAAACAACTAAACCATAAAATATATTTTATGCATCATTTTCATTGTCTTCTGAAGTCATCTGTAAATATAGCGATCAGGTTGATACTCAAGTCATTATTTATGGAATCATCTTTCCAAAAAACAAATATGGTGTTGTTAGATGCATCGCAGCTTGACATCACTTGACATTTTATGTTTAGCCGTTATTAAATATTTTTCTCACACCAAGCTCAATATGAATATTAGCTGAGTGAAGACTTTCTAAAAAGTCTATGTGTTCCACAGAACTGACGATTTTGCTCTCTTTGACTCATTGGATGGAAACGGTGCTTATTCGCAAATGTTTTATGTGATTCCAATTTTGTGCAGAAGTTAAATTTAATTTTGTTTAAATTTAAGTTTAAATTTAAATTTTGTATGGAAACCCAGAGTATATGATCACAGAATAGTCACTTTTGGGTGAAGTGTCGCTTTAAGTAACACAGCAGCGGTGTAGCAAAAGCTTTATACATAGCTGTCCTCATTAGTTCTCTCACTCTTTGTAGATTGCACATCTCACTATCTTTTCTTCTGACTCTCACTCATTCCTGTGCCGCCTCCTCTCTCGGGGCTTCAGAAATATTGTGGTTGTAGGTGGAGGAGGTTGTGTAACCTGGAGAAGTGCAGCGGCTCTGCTATCTCCCGTAAAAGCCTCGACTCAAGTCAGTGCCACAGCCATTAGAATTCCACAGAGGACGAAGGAAGGTTGATGTGCACAATTCACCAAAAGAAGAAAAGAAAAGAAAACTCCTTGACTATCTCTATCCCTCAGAAATCACTTTAACTCTCTCATTTATGCCGTTTTCTCTTGCTTTCTGTCACCTGTCCTCTCTCTCTCCTCAGTCGAACTCGTGTGGCTGATAAAAGGAAGTGTTTTCAAAGGCTTCAGCACTTCCGATGTATTATTCTGGCCAGAAAATCCCTGGCAAAAATTGCATTCCATTTCCCCCGCTCATAATCTCTGCTGCTTCGTCCTCTTTAGAAAGGCAGAAGACAGCTGATTGGATGTCAGCAGAATAATTTAGTGGAAGAGAGAAAAAGGGAGGAAAAGCTAACCTGACTCGTCTTTGTGGGACATCTGGATCCATCACAGTCACGGTGACAGACAGTCTTGACTTCAGTAATGTGTGTTTGTGTAATGATTCACTGTTATCCGAGCGCCAACCTCCCGCTCTCTCTCGTGAGGCCAATAATAAGGAAGTGACTAAAACTGCAATTCATTGACTGGCCGCTTGAGGCTGGCTGCAAAAGGGAGTCAGTTCCATATACTCCCCATGTTAAAATGCCCAACTTTACAGCAGGAAAAAACATGTTTACAGCCTGGTTAAAAAAATTATTTTGGTCTAAATAGCTAATTTTGCCCTTCATGACAACTGTGAGGGGAGTGAATTTTTTTATAACTCATCCGTTAAACTTAAAGTTCTGCATAATTAAGGGCGTGGCCACTTGAGTGACAGGTGGATTGCCGCTGCTGACACTGCCGTCGTGCTAGGTGGATGTGGCTTCAGCATTTTTGATTGTCCGGCAGAGTCGCGCGGTGACGCGCTGCCAAGATGGCGACGGCCTGCTCTACACAAAGCAAAGCAAAGGGGCTATAGAAGAAGTACACCCCTCTCAGATGGAGTCAGGGTTTTACAGCCGTTATTTTGTGGTACCAAAAAAGGACGGCGGATTACGACCCATTCTGGATTTACGCCGTCTGAATCTTTTACTCAGGTCGAGCAAATTCAAGATGTTGACGGTAAAGTCTATTTTGTCTCAGATTCAACCAAACGACTGGTTTGTCACGATCGATCTGAAGGATGCTTATTTTCATATTCAGATCATCGAGAGACACCGGAAGTTCCTCAGATTCGCTTTAGAGGGCAAAGCGTATCAGTACCGCATTCTTCCCTTTGGCTTAGCACTAGCTCCCCGTACGTTCTCAAAATGCATGGACGCAGCTCTGGCCCCGTTGCGGCTCCGGGGCGTCCGTGTGTTGAACTATCTGGACGATTGGCTGGTTTTAGCGCAATCTCAGACTCAAGCACACTCTCATCGGGATATTGTGCTGAATCATTTACACAGCCTGGGCTTACGCACTAACTTCCAGAAAAGTGTGTTAGTCCCCTCTCAACGGATTACTTTTCTGGGAATAGAATTGGACTCTCGCGCGATGACAGCAAAGCTTTCTCTCCCGCGCGCTCAGTCGATTACGTCATGCGTTCAGCACTTCAGGGCGTCAGCCGAATTTCTCCTCACCGGGGTTCGGCTGGGAATTTGTGCTTCCCGAGAGACTGTCACGACAGATGCGTCTTTGACCTGGTGGGAAGCTGTTTGTCATGGGCGCCCAGCCCACGGAGTGTGGACAGCGGCACAACGCAGCTGGCACATAAACAAATTGGAATTACTGGCGTTTTTTCTGGCTCTCCAGTATTTTTCGAGTCTACTGATCGGCCGTCATGTGCTTCTCAGAATGGACAACACTGCGGTTGTGGCTTATCTGAACCATCAGGGAGGATTGCGTTCTCGCCCCCTGTGCAGGCTGGCGAGACGTATTCTTCTTTGGTCTCACGACAGATTTCTGTCGATCCGGGCTGTTTACATCCCCGGACGACTGAACTTCGGAGCGGATTTACTATCCAGACAGGCTCTGGAACAGGGGGAATGGAGATTACACCCCCAAACGGTGAATCACCTATGGCAGATTTTCGGGGAAGCGAAAGTGGATTTATTCGCGTCGAGCACGACTACGCATTGTCCGCTATGGTTCTCCCTATGCCCTCCATCACCCCTGGGTCTGGATGCGCAAGCTCACAGCTGGCCCAGGACCAGTTTGTATGCGTTTCCCCCGATTCGTCTGATCCCAGCGGTATTATGCAGAATACGGCGGGACAGAGTGGGACAGCTGCTGCTGGTGGCTCCGCGATGGCACACACAGCCGTGGTTTGCGGATCTCATCAATCTGTTAGCGGGCTCTCCGTGGGAGATTCCCCTCAGACGGGATTTATTATCGCAAGCACAGGGACGGATCTGGCATCCGAGGCCAGATCTGTGGAATCTGTGGGCGTGGCCTCTGAGCGGAGTGAGTTGATATGTCCCGGTCTTTCTGCTGAAACTACCGAGACTATACTGAACTCTAGAGCAGTTTCTATGAGACGCTTATATGCTTTCAAGTGGAAACTGTTTATGACATGGTGTGAAACTCATGATGTGGATCCAGTTTACTGCCCTGTGGCTTCAGTACTGGAGTTTCTTCAGGACCGTTTTTCGGATGGATTGACACCAGCCACCCTGAAGGTTTATGTGGCAGCTATCTCAGCTCACCATGAGTATATAGGTGGTGTCTCAGTGGGTCGTCATCCACTGGTTTCTCGCTTTATACAGGGTGCGTGACGGTTGAGACCTTTCCGCCCTGTGCGAGTTCCTTCATGGGATTTATCCATTGTGTTACTGGGTTTATCAGGGCATCCGTTTGAGCCCCTGGAAACTGTATCGGATAAGCTCCTGACTCTGAAGACACTTCTTCTCATGGCTTTATCCTCCCTCAAGAGAGTTGGGGATTTACAGGCTCTCTCTGTCTCACCCTCGTGCATGGAGTTTGCACCAGGCTCTGTGAAAGTGTTGTTGCGACCTAGGCCTAATTATGTTCCTAAGGTCGCGTCTAATCCTTTTCATTTTCAGCAGGTGGTCCTGGAGGCTTTTTCTCCTGCTGCGGCAGAGTCTGGGGATCTAAGTCTTTGCCCTGTGAGGGCGTTACAGACTTATGTGGATCGTACTGCCCCATGGCGTGAGTCTGACCAGCTGTTTGTCTGTTTTGGACATAAGAATAAAGGCCATGCAGTTACGAAACAGCGCATGTCCCATTGGCTGGTGGAGGCTATTTCCTTGGCCTATGAGGCACGCGGGCTCGCTTCACCCTTAGGAGTAAAAGGTCATTCCACGAGAGCAGTGGCTTCTTCTCAAGCCTTTCTCAGTGGATCTTCTATGGATGATATCTGTGCTGCGGCAGGCTGGTCCTCACCGAGCACTTTTATCAGGTCTTACAGTCTGGATGTGAGGATGGCTCCTGGCTCCCAGGTTCTCTCCGCTTGAGCAGATGCTTCCTTGGATCCAAGCTATCAGGTACGTCAGGCGTGATGGTATAGCGTTCCCATACGTGGTGACGTCACCGCAGCATCGAAGTGACCTATGAAAGGGAACATCTCGGTTACGTATGTAACCTTGGTTCCCTGAATAGGGAACGAGATGCTGCGGTTCTGGCCGTGCCATACCTTGATAGCTTTCTTCTTCTTCTTCGTCATGAGGTAATCGTCATCTGAGGTAAATGGCGCGCGGCACCAGGTATATATATACTTACGCATGCTGGGCGGTGCCACGTGCTATTTAGCCATTAAGATTGGCGGGATGGTATAGGGCTTCAGACATTCGTCACACCGAAGGTGTTCCCATACGTGGTGACGTCACCGCAGCATCTCGTTCCCTATTCAGGGAACCAAGGTTACATACGTAACCGAGATGTTCAGGAGACTACGGGTGACGTCACGGACACTACGTCCATGTTTTTTTTTACAGTCTATGGTGTTATCCCATAACCTCTACATGAGGAACAAAACATACACTTCATCATTTAGTTTGTTTATTATGATCATAATGTTCTTTACTGCACACTGCACCATGGGCACTGTTCTATTGCTTTGTGTTCAAACCGAAAAGTTCAGTGCCTTCCCGAAGTACACGTCCCACGCTTTAGTAAATTTTACAGATCTGAAGGAGGGTTTTTAGTCTAGTTAAGCCTTACATACAAATTTGAAATCACCCAATATTGCTCTTGGCACATCCAACGAACATTATGTTTCAGAAAAACAGACAGAGTGTCCATTCACACATTCAGTATTTGGGACTGACAACTATACTGTATTTACTAACAGATGTGACACTAAATTGTCCTGTACATACAACAGAAAACAAAATCAATTCATTTCATGCAGGCCTGCACAGAATCAGTACAATATTGGAACCGACCCAAGTTATATTTATTATGTTGGCTAAATTGATCATCTAAGCTCTGTTTATCAGATTTTTGCAGGTTTTTATTTCCAGAAACGCACTGGAGATGTTGGGAAAAGTCTGCAGATTCTGTTCAGGTCTGGTCCTGAGTTATGCCTGCAACCATAAGTGATGAATAACCACTTTTGCTGAAATTCTACTCACACACAGGTCATCCAAGATGTAGATGAGTTTGTTTTTTTCATCGGAACAGATATCTCACCAATGGATCATCTGTAGTGAATTGGTGCTGTCAGAATGAGAGTCCAAACAGCTGATAAAAATATCACAATAATCCACAACTAATCCACAAGATTCCAGTCCATCAGTGAACACCCTATGAAAGAAAAAGCTGTGTGTTTGTAAGAAACAAATCCATCATCATGTCTATAATTCATAATAATGCCTTCTCCTGTAAAAGAAAGTCCATCCCCTGCTGGACTGATATTTTAGACAAAAGCAGCAGTCTGAAGATAAAAAAACCCCTCAATGATTTATTTCTTACCAACATGCAACTTTTTGATTCACAAGATGTTAATTGATAGACTGGAGTTGTGTGGATAACTTTATTGTTTATTATTGTGCTGTTTTTATCAGCTGTTTGGACTCTCATTTTGACGGCACCCATTCAGAGCAGAGGATCCGTTTGCTAGCCACATTTCAAACATTTAAACTCATCTACATTTTGGATGGCCTGAGGAGTAAATGGTCAGCATATTTTCATTTTTTTAGGTGAACTGTTAGTTTAACAGAATTTATATCTTGCTCTCTGCCTATGTAATACATGCTCCACTATTTAATGTGTGTAGTTCTGCTCACACATCAACTCCATGTTGAATTCAGATGTGATACCGCTAAGTGTGAAATAGTCACTTTAGTTATAGAATATGGACAGATGTCACTTTTTCTTTCAAAACCAAACTGTTTATAAACCTAACCGTATTGAGGACTCCAAACAAGGGTCACATCCATATTCTTCCATGGTCTGAAGATTTATGTCAAACATGAACAGATCTATGAAAGTTTGCTTTAAACTTTCCCACACAGTGACACGTTTAGACATAGCCGACTGCTTTTGCAGTAAGACCCTCGATCCCCACTCTGAAATGAAATTGCTGCAGTGGGTGAGGGAGGCTCGCTTTCTATTTGTGTTTCTGCGCAGACTGCAGTCTTGGATGCCTCCTAAACCATTTCTAAGCCACTCGGACAAAACCGCCACATTTGACTTTTTCTTCTCTCAGAAACATTCATAAAGAGGCTAAGTCTGGAATGAGGACCCCTAGGAACTTAACGTGCAGAAAGAGGATGTGTGCAGATTTTGGGAGGGTGTTGTACTGTAAGCCACGCCACAAAAGCATTGAGCTGCTGGAGTTTATGGGGCAAGCGAACTGCTTTACATAACTGCACGCTGTTTATAACTCTGCACTCACTGACTTAGTAACTTTCTTTGTTTCAAAAGTGGCCTGTATCTGCTGTCCTTACATTGCCTTTTGTTTTGTAGTTCTTCCACTGTTAATTTACTCAAAGAGCAAAATAATGTAAAGATTTATTGATATTGACAATGTTACCGCCACAGTACTTGTTTCCAGGGTGTTGCTAGGCAACTGCTATGATGTTCTGAGTGGTTTTTAGAATGTTACTGTACTGTTGCTAGGATGTGATTGGTTTACGGAGTGTTGCTTTGCAGTTATTTTCTGGGTGGTTTTTAGAATGTTACTGTGCAGTTTCTAAGGTGTATTTCAAAATGTTCCTATGCAGTTGCTAGGGTGTTTTTTTGAGAATTGTTTTGTATGTTACTATGCATGTGCTAAGGTACTATGGTTGGTTTCCAGGGCATTTTTATGCAGTTGCTAAATTGCTCATAGTGGTTTTTGCCATGTTACTGTGCTGTTACTAGGGTGTTTTGGATGGTTGCCAGGGTGTTGTTATGCATTTCCTAAGGTGTTCCTAAGTTAGTTTTTAAGGTGTTCCAGGCAGTTTCCAGGGTGTTGCTATACAGTTTTTCAGAAGTTTTAAGTGGTTCTTGCATTTGTTAAAGTGCTCATAGTGGTTTTTACCACATTACTTTGCAGGTGCTAAAGTGTTGTGGGTGGTTTCCAGGGCGTTGCTATGAAGTTCTTTTATTCACATTTTAAATGGTTTTAGCATGTTGTTAGGCAGTTGTTAGGGTGTTCTGAGTGTTTTAAATGTTACTATGGAGGTGTTAAGGTGTTCTGAGTTGTTTCCAGTGCATTGATTTTCAGTTGCTAAAATGCTCTTGGTGGCTTTTGACATGTTACTGATTAGTTGTTTGGTTTCTTGGATGTTCTGAGTGGTTTCCAGGGCATTACAATGTTATTGCTAGGGTAATCTGGCAAGTCAGTGTCGCTTCTGATGCTTAGGTATGACTTGAATCTCTTCATCAATGTTAGTCCAATTAATTTTTAGAACTTTTAATCATTTGACAGGCACAAACTGTAGATTTGAGTTACCTAACAATTTATTAAGGGTTGGGGACTTGTTGAAATTCATAATCATATTCTTCACCAGTAGTAATGACTAAATAAAGGGGGGAAAGGGAAAAACTGAGATAGTATATATGGGCTCGGCTACATATTGATTGTATGTGTGTGTGTAATAGTTGCACTACATATCTTGAGTTTCTGTCCACTGGAAGACTAAATCTGTCATTCATTGGTTATGTTTTTCTGTCATCTGATTTATCGTTCCTGCTGTGCATGTTCACCTCCTGTACTGTTAACTGACACACAAATGATTTCCTCTGCTGCCATTTTGATGAATTATGAATGTTGAGAGCTTTAGCATTTCTAGGTTACTGTTACATGTTTGTTTACTATCTCTCTTCATGATGAGCTAAGAGTGAATGATCCTACAATGACATGATACAGATTTGACACTTGCATTAGGTAACGTGATATTGTACAGAATCCCCTTGAGGCCGTGCGAAGACCGCAAGCTAAAAACAAGCAAACAATCAAACTTTTAACTTAATCTTAAGCTTGTCGAAGAACCAGTGTCCCACTCTCTTCCAAACGAACCAACAAAAAAACATAGAAATGTATAAAACTTTTGAAATGTAAAAAAAGACGTCTTTAAAAAAATGTCCTGGCCCCCCCTGCCCAAAGGCTCTGAGGAACCTCTCATATTAAAACTACAGGACAAATGATAAGGCACAACAAGCCGATATTGAGCAACAGGATACATTTTACATTCACTGCATCACAAAGCATTTCACACATCAGAAACCTAACTGATTATCACTAGTTTGCCACTGAAATGGAAACTCGGTGCCAGAGTTGGGATAGACAGAAATATTAAGCAGCACAACTGTTTTTAACATTGATAATAAGAAATGTTTCTTAAGCAGCAAATCAGCATATCAGAATTTCTGAAGGATCATGTGACACTGAAGACTGGAGTAATGATGCTGAAAATTCAGCTTTGCCGTTTAAGAAATAAATCCCATTTTAAAATCTACTAATATAGAAAACAGTTATTTTAAATTGTTATAATGTTTCACAAAATCTTTGTTTTAAATACACGTAGTTCTTTTTTTTATCTACACGTAGCTTTGGTGAGCAAAAGATAATATATTTGCAAATTTATGTTTTTCTAATTAAGTTTTTCCAGTTACCTCTAATTCTGATTTATATTTTAAAAAGTATATTTGGTGAGGACATTATCCTAATATTTGACCTCTGAAAATACGGTTTCTTGCTTTGTCACATGCAGGTTTAAGGGACAGGAGTGGACCTGTTTTCTTCTGGCAAATCATCTTTGATCCGTGCATCCACAAGTATGGGACGGCACCAGCAATGGCACCATGATGGTGGAAAATAGGTAAGTCAACTTTGTAAAGTGCCTCATATGCTCATCTTCCAAACTTTCTGTCCCTGAAGGCTTCTCGTCACAGGCAATGTAAACATATAACGTCTCGTAGCACTGCATATCTGTGCTGCAACATAAACATGCATCACAGCCAATCTGAATACAACGCTTATGAGATGCAGTTAATGTAATATGCTTTCAGATGTCATGACAGTGTACTTAAATGGTGTTGTAACCTCTGGCATCAAGCCACATGCCTGTGATGAGACGACGTGAATTTTGAGGCGTGAGCGCTCACTCTGTGGTTTCTGCTCTGGACCTCATGACCGGCATAGACTCTAATACTGTCGGCTTGTGCTAATAAAACCATCGGTTAAGATTCTGTACAAAATGTACAACATAGAAATACATACAGTTAAGTTATTACAATGAGGCCTACAACAGAAAACGACAACAAATTCCAGTGTCCAGTATTGCAGGCGGATCCGTTTCTGTCAGTCTCTACTGTGGCCCAATCAAAAACGGGTCTGTGTTTTACATCATCACGTCATGGCCGTTGACAACATACATAATAAAGCTATCAAAACAAAAGTTTCCAAAATCTTTCTATAAAGGATTATTTTGTTCTTTTGTTTCTTTACAACTTCAGTTAATATTTACAACAAGCCCTAAAAATAATTTAATAATCATACACACTTTCTACACACTGTAGGCAAACCTAGTTCTTGGGCATAGCACAGTGTGTGCTGATTGGCTAACAGTCGCTAAGGGGCAGGGGTCTGGAGGAAGGGTGGGGTCACAGAGAGGAAGTGGTGGAGTCGACAATCTCTCTGCCGTTGCACACTGTCGGGACGAAGTGGGCGCTCACAGATGCTTAAGAAAGAAAGAAAATAAGAATTAGATGAATGCAGAGAAGGAAATGTATCTAAACAAAATGGTATATATTTCAAAACCATGTGGTAATGCATATTATTTTAGATTTTCCAGTAAAATAAATATATATATATATATATGTTTTACTAATTAAATAAATGATAGCAAAGAATTAATTGACAAAGGCAAAATGAGGCGAAAGTCTTAGTTAATAGTACATTAGGCCCTGTCCCAAATGGAATACTTCATGTGCTCTTTCGGACTTATAATGAGCGCCGTGTGTCCATTATGTCCATGAGACCGTAGGGTGTCCCATTTCTCATTTTAGCATTCAAAAGTGTGCTTGCGTGCGCCCCCTTTGTGGCCATTATGCAC
Source organism: Carassius carassius (assembly GCF_963082965.1). Lineage (NCBI taxonomy): Eukaryota > Metazoa > Chordata > Actinopteri > Cypriniformes > Cyprinidae > Carassius > Carassius carassius. Next base: position 30,008,797 of record NC_081767.1, on the reverse strand, counting down.
CCTCGATCCATACTTCAGCTGAGCCCGCAATGGGCCGAGCTCTGCAGCAGACTTCTAGCGGCATTATGTCACGAAAGTGTGGACTCAGAGGAAGAACGCAAGGTTTAAGGCTGCCATTTGGGACAAGGCGTTAATAGTGAGAATTGGACCTTAAAATAAAGTGTGTCCATAGTATATTGACATATAGTAGGTATCAGTTATTAATATTTCATGCAAAATAAAAATATTTATACCGTGAATACAGGCTATATTGTATATTGCAGCAATAGTGATGCAAGTTAAAATGGTACACCGAACACAGCCAGGTTTACAGATGGCCAACTTCACATAAAAGGCACCGCAAACTTTTCACAAAGTTCACCGACATGCTTTTCCCCGACTTGATTCTCCTCGTTCTACTCTCATCATCTCCCTCCCCCTCTTTTCCCTCCTAGCGAGTAACTCGATGTGATCTCTGCTCTGCAGTGTCTTCTCTTCTTTGCAGTGTCTGTCATGTTATTTATTAGACGGATGAAATGTGAATAAAGATGAAACTGTTTACCTGATCTGTTTTTGTGCTCGTAAATAATGCATTAGAGCAGAAGATGTTGTCTGCGCACACATGGGCTTATTACCCAGCAACGGCCGCTCAGCCGCAACTTTCCTTATGGGCTCTTACACAACTGCTCTGTATGACAATGCTGACATTAAAATCCTCAGTGTAAATTGCCATATCAAAGGGCTGTGATCATTACAAACTGTCTGTGTAAGGACTGCGGAAAGTTCAACATTGACAAACAGTTGGTCTCGCGTGGCCTTTACAGCCTTTTCTTATTTTGTTTTTAATTCATTTAGTTTGTTTAAATGATTTTATTATTAAAAAAGATACTTAAGGAAGAAGAAAACACAGAAATAGATGTATAAACCGAAATGTATAAATGAACAGAAATCTGTCCCACAATTTGCTGTATTATTCATGTCTGTGGCACAAATGTGACATACTTAAACTTCAGATGTTCTTATTTATCTGGTTGTTTGTGTGTAGATCTCACCATGGGATGCGTAGCTAGTGGCCGGCCCGCTCACACTGAACCGGTTCATGTTTAACCGATGACTGGCGACATTCTTCTGAGGCTGGAACATGATGATGTGGACTTTGGGGGCAAACATGCAGCCCAGCACCACAAATCCGCTCAGACTGACAGATATACACATGGTTGTGGTTTGGACCTGAGAGAGAGGAAAACCACAATTCATTTCGCACCCTCATTGTCTCTAATGTAACTCCAATTCATTCCCATAATCAGAAGCTATTAGTTGTAACTACCAAGAACCCCTTAGTTATTAAAAAGGTAGAGCACTGTTATAATAACAGTGACATTTAGCAAAGTGCTGCGTAAATAGCTTTTGATTAGAAGTAGTTAAACGTCTCCCATTAGCAACATCATTTTCCTCGCTCCAGTTTTAGATCTTCATGTTGTTCCCCGCGGTCCCCCGTCAAGGCACACCACTGTTAGCGAATAGATAGGAGGATGGATATAACACTAAACTGAACAGGAATTTCTCAGCCTACGGGTATCTAGACCATCTCTTACAATCCAACGCTGTTCTGCTTAAGGAACGATTTCAAAGAGACCTAAATGAAGAGTATAATCTGTTTCAGTTATACCTTTATATCATTATGACTTATCAGTGGGTTAAATAAGTTCCCCATGCCCATACATTCATGTCCTGCTAAAAATATGCAAAGCGCTAAGCTGTTCTGTTAGTCTTGATCATATTTTCTGCAATGAAATCAGCGTGAGCCATCTTATGAAGCCGTTCTTATTCTGTTGTGTTTTACTCTGTCGGTTCCTAGCTCTGCATGCATTTGCAATCTGATTTCTGTATCTTTCAACTATCCTGCACTTTTACAGGCATCAGCATTCTGTGCGAACGGTCTCTGTGGGCCGCGTCCCTTGAGCAAAGAACCTCTCTTTGCTCTTCATTGACTCTGGTTTAGTAAGACCCGTTTTCGTCCTACTCACTGCAAGAATTCCTCTTTACGTCATCAGGCTGTCTACATGGTCCAGTCCCTCTCTTGAGTGGAAATGCTGTTTGGGTACTTCAAGCTGGATTCACGCAGCGTGGTGAATGACAAGCTCGGTTATAGAGACTGAATCGCTCTTTGATATATTTGTTGCATCAACGAGCTATTGAGAAGTTGTCTGTTGAGGCTACATGTTTGCTGAAGATTTAAATTTGTCAACAGATTTCTATCTGACAGTTCTGCTTACTTGGTGTGATTCCTAATACAAGTAACAGCTATCCAAACAGCAGGCGTCTTGCGGTCCCACAAGCGTGTATACAAGACAGCGTCGTCTGTTTTGCATGTTAATGGCTTTTTTTTGGTTCCGCTTTTCAGCTCAGATCGGTTTGATTCATTCTCACTAAAGCAGATTAAATCTAGCTGTGTTCAGTTAGCTTCAGGTACTTTAATTTGATTTGAGCAGTATTTCTGCTTATGTCAGACAGGACTGGGTGTAATTCAGTTAAGTAAAAAATTGGTTACCTTTAAATTCATGAGCTGGAAATGTAATCGACAAAGCCCCAAAGGAAGTTAAATAAATTTAGATTTGTGCAGTAACAAATACAGTTATTTTTATGTAAGTGAAAAGTTAAGTAAGATGTCCCCTACCCTTAGAATTGGGGCAGAATGTCCACAGTGGGATGTTTTTTGATGGTATTTTTTATTAATATTAATTAGTTCTCTTAGTCACTGTTCAGATGTGTTTCTTTGACTAGGATTCTGTTATTTGATTTGGCTGTCATTATTTTATTATTATTTATTTATTTTTAATTTTGCATTTACACTTTTAAAACAACAAATAACATACAATATTTAGATTAAATAATTGAAACACTCAAATTTCAAAATAGATCTGTCTGTCTATAAGGCCTAAGAAACTTCTTTAAACTTTCAGACGAGGCCATCATTCAAGATTTGCCCTGACAAACCTTCCTGTTCTACTTAAAGGGAAAGTTCACCCAAAAATGAAAATCCTGTCATCATTTCATTGCAAAACAAAAAAGATACTTTGACATTGGTACCTTAACAACACTGGAGTCCAGTGACTTTAGTGTTTTTTCTCCATACAATTAAAACATTTGACAGAATATCTTCTTTTGTGTTCCACATGAGAAAGAAAGTCATGGAATTACATGAGCCTTAGTAAATGGTGACAGAATTACATTTTTGGGTGATTTATCTCCTTAAAAGTTACATTAGTTGCAGTTAAGTGAATTTCAGTTCACTTTCATTGTACAGAATTAAATGTACAGTGTCAGACTTACCCTGTAGTCACTGGAGGTGACGTAGAAGATGGGCAGGAAGGCCAGCCAGATGATACAGGTGGTGTACATGGTGAAGCCGATGAACTTGGCCTCATTGAAGTTCTCTGGACACTTCCGGGTCTTGAAGGCGTAGACCGTGCAGAGGACTACCAGAACCACATCGTAGCTCAGCGACAGCAGCATGCTAGAGTCCCGTACATTACACTTCAAAATGACAGTCTGGCGTTTCTCCGGCGTTGTGAACCGCCGTGTGCCAGGCACTTCCACGAGTAGCCAGATAGACACCAACAAGAGCTGGACGGAGATCAACGACAGACAGATGAACACCTGTGAGCTGGGACTGATGAAGCGTGGCCGCTGAGCTCCGCCCTCTTTCACGCCACTGAAGATGCGAGCAATGCGATTGGTCTTGGTGAGCAAGGCGGAGTAGCACACTGCGAACGAGGTGCCGAGGCCTAACCGCCGCAGCGTGCACACAATAGGCGAAGGTTTTGCAATGTATATGAAAGTCATGATGTAGGACATGAGGACACCCAACAACAGGATGTAGCACAGCTCACGGCCGGATGCTTTGACCAGTGGCGTGTCGTTGTGCCGAATGAAAACAACGAAGACCATTAAGGTACATATGAAGCCAACGCATGCAATCGTGATGGGTCCAATGGCCCAAGCATCCTCCCACATGATATAGTCCTCAGGAAGGTCGTAGCATCCGGTCAGGTCAGGACGGGGCCATTGGCCAGGCGCACAGGGCATGCATGTGAACTCATCTGGCAGGTATTCGTAGGGCTCGCAGGGAGTACATATCCAGCAACAGTATTCACCGGCTTGCATCTTCTTCATCTCATTAGGAGCGCAAGGGTCACTGCACTGAGACGTGGGTATGTCCCCTCCCCTCGGCCAGCCGATCAAGTCCTCATTTAGGGTAAGACTCTCTGCCCACTCTCCAACCTGAATGTAGGTGAACTTGTCGCTGCCTGGCACAAGCTGGTAGTTGAAGATGTTGTAGCGGCCCATTCCGTCACCATATGCGTCAAACTTTACATGATTTTCCAAGCCGGCAGGGGAGAACGGAGCTTGAGAGAGAGTATGAGAAAGAGTTAATTCACACATATCAAGTGGAACAAAACACATCATTAACTTAAGAACAGATTAGATAGTTCCCTTTATGACTGTCTTTGGATATTATCAGTAACATAAACGGCTACAGGCTCATGAAGCAATTATAGTAGGCAAAGAAAAGTATCATCAAATCTCTAATCAAAATGACAGCAATGCCTTTCGACTTCAAGTGGAGAACGTATCGAGGGTTAGCTGAGGAATCGGGCTGCTTTCTGTCAGGGTTTATGTGGCATTGGTTTTATCGTTCATATGAAGCCTGTCTCCCACACACCTCTGTACTGTAGCTCGGGGCTCTGGGAGGATGCGTCCTTGGTCAGCACAATTGCAAAATAAGACATGGGCAAATGAGCACAGAGGAGCTGATGCTTCTATCTTGCGTTTTGGCCTCAGGGAGAATGATATATTTTGAACCGGGAGAAAAGACAAGAAGAAAATGTCCCTTGAGGGATGATGGTGAAACTGTCACTACTGTATATAGGTGATTATTTTTCTATAGTGGCAAAAGAAAGAGCGAGAATTGAAGTTGTGGAAATGTTGACAGAAGTTGTCAGTCTATCTATCTATCTATCTTTCTCTGGATCTATCTATCTATCTATCTATCTATCTATCTATCTATCTATCTATCTATCTATCTATCTACAGTATCTAACATTTGCTTGTTCTATCATTATCATAGTTCTATCATCTATCATAGTTAAAAATTACAAAAATTTGTAAATATCACCATATTGTTTTTTTAAAAATAATTTTTATAAATATAAACATGTATACAAATATGACTATCTGTCATGTGTATATATTTATATACAGTATTTATAAAAAATAATAAAGTGCCATTTTATTTATTTGCTTATTTTTTGTAATTTTAACTAAATGTAGACACACAAATAGTAGTCTGCAGCCAACCTGGTGCAAGGGATTTTCTCTGCTCAGTGTAATTGCTCAGAGGGTCTCCGAAAACTCGCTGCTGGATGATGATTCATCAGATAAGGAAAACAGGTTAGAAGTTATGAACCCCATCATTCACAAAGATAACGTCAATGTCAACACCCGTGCCCTCACACACCGACATATACATACACACACACATGCAGCTGAGGTGCAATGAAATCCACACACATCTTGTTGTAGTCAAGAACTTCTTCGTGTGCTGAATCAAATTAACCTTCTGTGGCCCATAGTTCATTTCTTCATAGCTCATCTGTTTGTTTCAGAATTTGATGGCATGCGACACTCGATAATGTGTAATCATCCCTCATTGGCAGCAGATGCTGAGCACACCCCTGTATTAAATAAGAACCATCTGGTAAACGGATAATTAACTAATATAATTACCTGTTACAAACACTAATTGCAGTTAATTAACTTGCGCTGAGCCTCCAAGGATATGGCCATACCTTTTGTTGGACAAATGCTTTCTATATAGGATTCATAGAAACAATCTGATGGATGGATGGATGGGTGCATCGGTCAGTCAGACGGTGTTAGTTAGTTAGTTAACTAGTAAGTTAGTTAGAGATATCCAGTGAGGGATGCCGTGCCATCTATTCACTTGATGGATAGATTTGTGATTATGGGAGAGGTTGAAATACAATCAGTGATAGATTTATGGATAGATCTGTATAATTCAAATACAGATATTAGATCATTTATGTTAAGACAGATATGGGATTATAAATGAAATATAGCTGGAATTGGTCATAATTTGAATTGATCCCCAGTTCAAACTCAAAGTCTCTTATTTTATGGCAGGCTACAAAAGAAAATCATTTTTGTTCATTTTTTGTACAATTTTATTATATTCATGATCTTTTGAAGATATATCGTAGACAAAAAACAGTATAGGGTATATATTTATCAGTCATTATATTGTTTGTCTGGGACAACATAAAATAATGGGTTAGCAGTGTCGATCAGAATATCTCTCTGTGCATCCCTAACAGATGTTTGCATGTTTTGTCATGGGATGCTATAGAAACATATGAAGTAAATCAACAAATCAGGCTTGTAGTCTGACGGTGCCTTAAAATAGCGTTAGGCACTTATTTTTTTGAAAGAGAAAAACACTTTTACCACCTTAATAATCCTTTAAGTAAGACATTTGTTGTTTCGCTCTCTACATCGCTTCACTCAAGTTGAGTCTGCTTGTTCAGATGAATTATGCATGCAGTGACTGTTTCTGCAGGTTACAGCGTTATGTCTGTCGGTGGTGACTTGAGTCACTGATTCACTAATTCAACCGATTTGTTCCAAAATGTTGAATCATTCACACAACCGATTTCTTCAAAGTGGAAAAACTGGTAACACGTGTTTATCAGCAGTTACATGCGCTCAAATGTTTTGTTCAAAAACACTAATTCACTAGGAAGGCCACTACTGTCTGTTGGGCCATGGAGCAGAAATAGACAAACTAAGTATTTATTTAATGTATGTGTATACACAATATAGTAAATATATATTTTATAATATATTGTTATAAAATAGAAATTAAATCTGAAATGTCCTGCACTTTTGACCATGATGATAACATGTTGATTATTGTTTTCAACAGAAAAGTGCTAGCTCTAGTTTATTTTATTTTTTATTTTTATTGTAGCAACTTGTGCAGTCTCTCTTTCTCAGGTGATATGTGTCAGTGTCAGTAACTCTTCAAGCTCCATGGTAACATTATTTTCTGTTTTGACAGAGACACATAGAGTTGGTGATGTGACATCACGTTTGAGCATGATCCGCTTGACTCTGAGGTACCACAGCATGTCAATCTGGCATCCGAGACGTTTCCAAAATTCAGGGCCTAAAAACATCATATCTCTACTGTGCACACCTATGCAACTGACAGTCGCCATTCAGATACAGCATCCCCGTCAAGGACCCATGCACATCCACAGACACTCACACAGCTGAGTTTGACAGTAGTGTTTTGAAGAGCTTCTTCACAGAGAAAGGGAGAGCAAAAAGAAAATGATAAAGAGGTGTGTCTGAGGAGATAAGGACACCTAAGGAGGTGGAGGACTAACTGGAGTTACACATTTAAGGATTTGTGACTTCTTTGACTAAATGAAATGACTCATGACTCTACTTGAATTTTTGGTAGATGATGCAACAATGTTATAACAATGAATTATTTAGCATTTCGGTCTACATTTGCACGGTGCACAGTCATGCAAAAGCATGCCATTTACAGGAGTTGATCAATTTGATTTGATATTGAATAACTACATAAATATTGCTCTGTTTATCATACAGTGGAGTTGAAAGGATTACAATTACGCTAACTTTAAGTTTTTGAACACCATTGACTTTCACTGTAAAAAAGAAAAAAAAACCCGCTGAAACACTTTTCAGAATATTTATGTTCTTCAGAAGAAAACCAGTTTGGAACAGCATGTGGGTGAGTAAATATAATATAAGTAAATTGGTAATGTAAGTAAGTAAATATATATTAACACTACCATTCAAACTTTTGCAGTCATTAAGATTTTTTTAAATTAGCTTTGAAAGAAACCTATATTATGCCCACTAAGACTGCATTTTTATTGTCAAATTTTATGAAAAATAAATAAATAATAAAATTAATATATTTTAAAATGTGATTTTTCATTTCTGTGATGCAAAGCAGAATTTTCAGCATCCATTTATTTTATAAAAACAGATGTGATGCTTAATTTATTTTTCTTGTGGAAACCATGCATTTATTTTAAATTATTTTTACCAGTGTTCCACGGCCTGGACGAAAACCACACTGTTCCTCCTGAATCCGAGGTTCTACTATTGGCCGGATTCTCCTCTCCAGTACCCTGGCATAGACTTTCCCAGGGAGCCTGAGAAGTGTGATCCCCCTGTAGTTGGAACACACCCTCCGGTCCCCCTTCTTAAAAAGAGGGACCACCACCCCGGTCTGCCATCCCAGAGGCACCGTCCCCGACTGCCACGCGATGCTGCAGAGGCGTGTCAGCCAAGACAGCCCCACAACATCCAGAGACTTGAGGTACTCAGGGCGGATCTCATCCACCCCCGGTGCCTTGCCACCGAGGAGTTTCTTGACTACCTCAGTGACTTCAGCTTGGGTTATGGACGAGTCCACATCTGAGCCCTCAGCCTCTGCTTCCTCAATGGAAGACGTGACAGCGGGATTGAGGAGATCCTCGAAGTATTCCTTCCACCGTCCAACGACATCCCCAGTTGAGGTCAACAGCTCCCCACCTCTACTGTAAACAGCGTTGGTAGGGCACTGCTTCCCTCTCCTGAGGCGCCGGACGGTTTGCCAGAATCTCTTCGAGGCTGACCGATAGTCCTTCTCCATGGCCTCACCGAACTCCTCCCAGGCCCGAGTTTTTGCCTCCACAACCACCCGGGCTGTAGTCCGCTTGGCCTGCCGGTACCTGTCAGCTGCCTCTGGAGTCCCACAAGCCAACCAGGCCCGATAGGACTCCTTCTTCAGCTTGACGGCATCCCTTACTTCCGGTGTCCACCACCGGGTTCGGGGATTGCCGCCTCGACAGGCACCGGAAACCTTACGGCCACAGCTCCGAGCGGCCGCTTCGACAATGGAGGTGGAGAACATGGTCCACTCGGACTCAATATCTCCAGCCTCCCTCGGGATCCGGTCGAAGCTCTGCCGGAGGTGGGAGTTGAAGATCTCTCTGACAGGAGACTCGGCCAAACGTTCCCAGCAGACCCTCACAGTACGTTTGGGTCTGCCGAGTCTGTCCAGCTTCCTCCCCCGCCATCGGATCCAACTCACCACCAGGTGGTGATCGGTTGACAGCTCCGCCCCTCTCTTCACCCGAGTGTCCAAGACATACGGCCGGAGGTCGGATGAAACGACCACAAAGTCAATCATCGACCTACGGCCTAGGGTGTCCTGGTGCCACGTGTACTGATGGACACCCTTATGCTTGAACATGGTGTTCGTTATGGACAAGCTGTAACTAGCACAGAAGTCCAATAACTGAACACCGCTCGGGTTCAGATCAGGGGGGCCGTTCCTCCCAATCACGCCCCTCCAGGTGTCACTGTCGTTGCCCACGTGGGCGTTGAAGTCCCCCAGTAAAACGACGGAGTCCCCAGTCGAAGCACTTTCCAGCACCCCTCCCAGAGACTCCAAGAAGGCTGGGTACTCTGCATTGCCGTTCGGCCCGTAGGCACAAACGACAGTGAGAGACCTATCCCCGACCCGAAGGCGCAGGGAAGCGACCCTCTCGTTCACCGGGGTAAACTCCAACACATGGCAGCTGAGCTGGGGGGCTATAAGCAAACCCACACCAGCCCGCCGCCTCTCACCTTGGGCAACTCCAGAGTGGTGAAGAGTCCATCCTCTCTCGAGGAGTGTGGTACCAGAGCCCAAGCTGTGCGTAGAGGTGAGTCCGACTATCGCTAGTCGGAACCTCTCTACCTCACGCACAATCTCGGGCTCCTTCCCCGCCAGTGAGGTGACGTTCCACGTCCCTAAAGCTAGTTTCCGTGTCCAGGGATCGGGCTGTCGAGGCCCCCGCCTTCGACTGCCACCCGATTGTCTAAGCACCGGCCCCTTACGGTCCCTCCTGTAGATGGTGAGCCCACGGGAAGGCGGCCCCACGTCGCTCCTTCGGGCTGAGCCCGGCCGGACCCCGTGGGGGGAGGCCCGGCCACCAGGCGCTCGCATACGAGCCCCAACCCCGGGCCTGGCTCCAGGGTGGGGCCCCGGCTGCGCCATACCGGGCGACGTCACGGTCCTTTGATTGTTCCTTCTCATAAGGGGTTTTGAACCGCTCTTAGTCTGACCCGTCGCCTAGGACCTGTTTGCCTTGGGAGACCCTACCAGGGAACACTGGACCAGCTCTATACCCTCTACAGGGTGCTGGAGGGTTTATGGGAGTATGCCCAACCAGTCCACATGTGCTTTGTGGATTTGGAGAAGGCATTCGACTGTGTCCCTCGCGGCGGCCTGTGGAGGGTTCTCCGGGAGTATGGGGTCCGGGGCCCTTTGATAAGGGCTATCCGGTCCCTGTACGAACGGAGCAGGAGCTTGGTTCGTATTGCCAGCTGTAAGTCAGACTTGTTCCCGGTGCGTGTTGGACTCCAGCAGGGCTGCCCTTTGTCGCCGGTTCTGTTCATGATTTTTATGGACAGAATTTCTAGGCGCAGCCAGGGGCCGGAGGGGGTCAGGTTTGGTGACAACACGATTTCGTCTCTGCTCTTTGCGGATGATGTTGTCGTGTTGGCCTCATCAGGCCAGGACCTTCAGCATGCACTGGGACGGTTTGCAGCCGAGTGTGAAGCGGCTGGGATGAGAATCAGCACCTCCAAATCCGAGGCCATGGTCCTCAGTCGGAAAAGGGTGGCTTGCCCACTTCAGGTTGGTGGAGAGTTCCTGCCTCAAGTGGAGGAGTTTAAGTATCTTGGGGTCTTGTTCACGAGTGAGGGAAGGATGGAACGGGAGATTGACAGACGGATCGGTGCAGCTTCTGCAGTAATGCGGTCGATGTACCGGTCTGTCGTGGTGAAGAAAGAGCTGAGCCGCAAGGCGAAGCTCTCGATTTACCGGTCAATCTACGTTCCTACTCTCACCTATGGTCATGAGCTTTGGGTCATGACCGAAAGGACAAGATCCCGGATACAGGCGGCCGAAATGTGCTTTCTCCGCAGGGTGGCTGGGCGATCCCTTAGAGATAGGGTGAGAAGCTCAGTCACCCGGGAGGAGCTCAGAGTAGAGCCGCTGCTCCTCCACATCGAGAGGGGTCAGCTGAGGTGGCTCGGGCATCTGTTCCGGATGCCTCCTGGACGCCTTCCCGGGAAGGTGTTCCGGGCACATCCCACTGGGAGGAGACCCCGGGGGAGACCTAGGACACGCTGGAGAGACTATGTCTCCCGGCTGGCCTGGGAACGCCTCGGTGTCCCCCCAGAAGAGCTGGAGGAAGTGTCTAGGGAGAGGGAGGTCTGGGGTTCTCTGCTTAGACTGCTGCCCCCGCGACCCGGCCCCGGATAAGCGGTAGAAGATGGATGGATGGATGGATATTTTTACTGTCACTGAATAATTTCATATATTTTTTAACTCCTAATTGACCAGGGTTAACAACGAATGTTTTTTGTGACCTATTTGCTATATTTTTGTTTTCCTTGACAGCTGACAGAATCAGTATTTAGATTTTAATGTAGACAAAACCACAGTATGTTCCATTTCAGATATTTATAATTCATGAATCAGAAAGTTCATTTTCTGGAGGGAAATAAATAAGTAATATAAGGCACTTTTTGTACTGTGGCATTACTTGATTCTTACACGAGGTGAGTCACTAACTTGCATTTATGGTTTACCACCTCTGGTTGTGGATGTGTTTATGACTCTGTCTAAATGAACAGCAGTTTGGACAGATAGTGTGGTATTGTTAGAAGGTGAGGTATAGATGCTATCCAGGCCTGACTTTCCCACATCGCTGTTTACATGACAATAAATCTTCCATAGAGCAGCAAATACACAAGCTCTTCTTTCTGTGGTGCCAGTTCTGTTTGTGTGTGTGTGTAGTGCATGTGTGTGTGTCTGTGTTAATGGTGGGTGGATGAGCGATTGCTTTGTGCTTAGTGTATTATGATGTTGCTCTGGGTGTGTTAAGAATGTAAACAAGGTGAAAACTCTTCTTTAGCAGCTCAGTGTCAAATGCTTTTGCTGCTCTGAAAATACACCATTGCTAACATAACAATCTATTGTTGTGAGGCATGATAAATATTTACTCCAGATCTGTGAATTTGAGAGGGGGCTAATTAGTTGTAAGTGATCTAGTAGATGCAGATGGAGGTGATGGTTAAATCCCAGCTTTCAGTGTGTGTGTGTGTGTGTGTGTGCTTTGTGGTGATGGTGGGCAGACGAGCAATTGTTTTGTTTTATGGTGTGTGGGTTGAAAGTGTCTGAGAAAAGGAAGAAACACAAATATCCTATTGTGGGTGTCTTGATAGCTCTTTTCCGAATTTTAGTGAGCTGCCTATCTAGACGTCATTTTGAAGCGTCACAGGTGTTTCTGACACAAATGCCAACTGTTTCTAAAGGTTAGTGGGAGAATTATTCTGCTCTTTAGATACCTGGTCATTTATACATTTTATTTATTTATTTATTTTTTTGGGGGGATTTATAAGGATTCAGTAAGGATGCATTTAATGAAAACTGACAAAGACAGTTGTAATGTTACAAAGATTTATGTTGCTAATAAATGCTGTTCTTTTGAACTGTCTAAAAATGTATTATTGTTTTAACAGCTGTTTTAACATTGCTAATCTTAAGGTATATATTAAATCAGCATATAATAATCATTTCTGAAGGGGTTTTTATGCTTAGTAGCCAATCACCTATACAGTAGCTGGCACTGAGGTAGTCATATATATAATTTATTTATTTGTAATTTGTTTTTTGCATTGCAGTGGTATTGCTTAATGCATTTAAAATGACATATATTTATAAATATTTATATATTTGTCATTTTACATGTACAAAACCCTACCACTGCAATGAAAAAATGGCTTATAGTTATAGTTATATATATAGTTATAGTTATAGTTTTAGCAATAGCTCTTTTTAACTAAGATGTTTTAACCATGTTATGCAGCACTTAGTTTCTCAACCTCTTCAGTATGACACATTACATTTGCCAGTCTTTCATTACAAAAATCTTTACAAGCCAGTTTCAGCAAAAACTAAGTTTGACTAAGTTGTTGTAAGTGCAGTTGCTCCAGATGTACAGTAACACGTAATAAGTTCTATTTTAGTTTGGATGTTGCTTAGGAAGGCAGTTGCTAGTAGAATAGAATAGAGTTGCTGGTTGTTAGTAGAAAGCATTGAAGAACGTGCATTATTGGAATACAAGGGTGAACATCTAGTGTGTGTTTGTTGCTTGGTGTCTAAATGATTGTGGTCAATGGAAGTACTGACAGAACTCCCCCTGTAAACCTACTGGATTACCTCACCACTTGATGCCATGTGGCGACCTAATTGCTATAGCAACAGCATGTTGCCACAGTGTGTTAGGGTATTCAAGGAGTCGGGGCTCTTGGAGATGTGACAGGCTCCTTGCAGCACAGAAAAAGTCTGACGGAAAGGGTAAGGTTTTTACAAAACACACCTGACAAGAGGAGCTGTCTGTGAATAGCACTTTGTGATATTCAGCTAACCGCTTCTAACACTTTTAACATGCAATAAGCCATAAACACTAGGGATGGGCAAATCGATCCTGAAGTATCGATATGTTGATACTGATGCAAGTATCGAAAGTATCGATGCTCAAATAAAAAGTATTTATTTTAAAAAATGTTTTTATTTACCAGTGACTTGGTTTATTAAAAAAAAACATAATAATAATGGCTACAGTATGCCTTAAATTGGACGAATAACCTATGTTAGCAAATAATTGTGTGGAAGGGATTTTCCTGCTCATCTGAACACACGCAAATGTTGCAAGGCAGAATTAATCAATTACAGAGAGCGTTCACTCACTTCTGACAGTGTATTTAAATAGAGCTGCGTTTCCCAAGAGTAGCCTATAATAAGAAAGCTTTTATGCTAATGGAAAAGGCAACCCAGAAAAATTCAGAAAAAAAACAAAGGCTATATGTTTGAGTTATTTCACAATAAACCTATTGAAATTGTACCCTAGGTTGTGCAGTACATTTATTTAAATTTTAATGTTAAAAGTTCAAATTAAGTTCATATTGCTCATGTACTATTCTGTATTGTTAATGTAGATTATACACTATACGAATAAAAAGGTTGTATTTTATGTGTGCAACAGCCTATTACTGGCAGTCCCTTATGACAATGAACCATGGTTACCACTACAGTAAACATAATTTAACCATGTGTAAACAAAAATATAATCTATAATAATAAATTGCAATTAAGGCGTATTGAATGTTAAAATGCATTTCACATATAAAGTTAAGTAGATATTATTACCCATTGTACTCATAATAATTAAATACATTTCATAATCTAAAAGTTCAGTTTAGATGTATCGTATCGGTATCGATATAGACGATACTGGCCATTAAAAGTATCGGTATTGTATCGAAAACAAAATATGTGGTATCGCCCATCCCTAATAAACAGGTCTTGCTGGAAGAATGTTCTGGAAGGAAGTGGAACAAAACAATAAAAACTCAAAAATGTATAAAAAATATAATAGTATCTCAATAATACTAAAATGGCACGGTTCTGGAATATAACAGAAGATATTTTGAGAAATGTCTCAAAATCAATGGATTCCAATATTGTTTGGTTCCCAGTCTCTTATGCTCACCTGTCTCGTATGCTCTTTTTTTAATTTATATTTTTACTCAATATCTGTGTGTGCTATTAATTTTCATGCTTATTAGAATACATTTTATCCAAAAATAATATTTTATGTTTCACAGAAGAAAGAAAGAAATACAGATTTGCAACAACATGGGGGTGAGTAAATGATAACACAGTGCTATTTTTTTTTGTGTGAAAAACCCGATTCCAAACTCCCAGCTCGCTAGGTACTGGAACAGAGCAAATGTTAATATCAAGTGTAGGCTGTAGTCTGTAGTTGAAGTAGGCTGCCACCGGTCATGCAAAATTCCAAAAGGTGTGCATCCGAGTCCTGAAAACCAACCTGGAGGAATGACAAACAGACTCAGGTCCGCACCAAAAGCTCTAGTGTGGAAGCACCTTTAGTAATAATACGCTCTTCACAGATAGAAAGAAAGCTAGAAAAGGGGCAGCTGTGTGAACTTTGTGAGTCAGAATGCTAGATAGCGCAGAGGGACTTAATTCTTCACTGCAGGGAGGAGAATGTAAACTGTAAATCCTTCTGGGCTTCTCTTCTCATCTCTTCCACCTTTCCTCTGTTTCTCTCTTTCTCTATATTGCAGATCATCTATACCACCTATTCTTAACCATAGGGCCGCGGCCCATGCTTGGGCCATGAGCGCCACCTGGAGGGCTGCAAAAAACTTTAAGTTTTTTCACCTGTGGGCCGCGAGGGTCGCCGGACCAAACAAGTTATCAATTGAAGACATCAGAATGACCACTGTTATCCATGAGACAGTTACAATACACCATCCCACCACTAGTGGCAGTAATGCCTCAGTTGTTTAACAAACGCTAATAAGCAGAAGAAGACACTCAGTCAACCGTAGCCTGAAGCAAAAGTAGTGATGGGAAGTTCAATTCTTTTCCACGAACCGGTTCTTTCGGACGGTTCGATTCAATGAACCGGTTGAAAAAAACGGTTCAGCGGTTCTTTTACGCTCGACGTAGTGACGTAGTAATGGCGTCACGTCTATCAAATTTATATATATATATATATATATATATATATATTTATAAGTCAGTAATCATAACTTTAGTCAGTTAAAAACCTCATAATCATGAAAAGTTTACATTTGAGTTTTGCAACAACGCACCCAAATACAGTAACAGCAATAATGTGCATACGAGGATTTAAGTTTTGAAGATATAAAGTAAATAAATTAGGTGTCATCAGCGCAAAAACCATGATCCACTTACTATACATAATCCATTGCGATGTATTTTTTATTAAATGAACTTACGTTTCGCCAGATTGCCCTTCATCCAAGCCCTCGTTTTACCCGCGCTCATAACATTAGCACAGAATCAGTTCAGAATCAATCACCAAAAGAATCAGTTCGGTTCAGACACTCTGTGTGTCAGTCTGCTTCACGCTGAATCACACATGCGCAGTATCATCAGCTCCTCGGCTCTCAAATCTGACGCGTCCAAAAGAAACGGTTTTCAGTTCAGTGTACTGATGATCCGAAAACCGATGCAACCGGTTCTTGACTCGAGAACGAGAATCACTCTAACCGGCATGTGCTGCAGTTCAGTTTCATCAGCTGCTCTACTCGTGTTCATGTTCTGTTTACAAACTCAATTTGTGAATGTGTCATCATTAACTATATATACAGTACAGATATTTCATAAATCATCCCTTATTCCTATTAAACATAGAGTCTTAATTATTGTCCAACATCCCTGAAAACCCCTTTGGCCTATACATTATCTACAATATAAAGATTAGAAACATTCATCTTTTAAAAAAAAAAAAAAAAAAAAAAAAGCAAAATGAAATATAGTTATTTTATAACACTTTCCAATGTTTAACAAAATACTTAAAAAATTACATGCATGCGCAGTATTCATCAGTTCATCGGTTCTCAAATCGGATGCATCAGGAAAAAACGGTTTTTGGTTCAGTGTACTGGTGATCCGAAAACCAATGCAACCGGTTCTTGACTCGAGAACGAGAATCAGCTCATCGGTTCTCAAATCGGATGCGTCCGATAGAAACGATTCTCAGTTCAGTGTACTGGTGATCCGAAAACCGATGCAACCTGTTCTTGACTCGAGAACGAGAACTGCTCCAGCAGTGGGCGTGTTCGTTCGTCATCTGGCTCGGCTCGGTGTTCATCTTCAGTTCGGTCTTCACAGCAGTTCAGTCAGTGTACTGTTTGAGTACATGAATTACTCTGGGATATTGGTTTATTCTGACTCAGAGGGAGTGTCAGTCAGGTTAAAAAAGTTAACATCTTAAGTAATTTGTGGATTAATGCTTATTGGAGACGTGAACTGTTTCAAACGATTCAGTTCGATTTGGTGAACTGGTTCAACCGGTTCACTAAGAAGAACCGGTTAAATTGAACAATTCGTTCACGAATCGGACATCACTAAAAGTTACGCCTGTTTCACCCATAGGTTTCACCCCTGATTTCCACTGCACACGTCTGCGGCGCGTTACGGCTCTGACGTGGTTACCGGAGCTGATCGCGGTCACTCTAGTCTATGCTTGTGTTTATACCAGACGTTCTGTGGCACTTTTCAAAAGTGTCCCAGAAGTAGCTCTCCGCACCGCTTCACTAAAGATAGGCGCCTAGTCTATTTCTGACGCACCCCGCGTCCAAACCCCACAGCAAATACAAAATAGAGGTGAAAAAAAAAAATTTGCATTTCAAAATAAACACTGTGCAGACTCCCAATCGTATTTCACTATTAAAAAAAAGGAAGTGGTGTGGAGTTTAACTGCAGGAGTTGCATGACTGGAATAAACATAATTAAACCGGACAAAGCATTAACATTTAGCCAACCATGTTAGATCACACAGAAATCAAGAAAAACAATGTTAGACCATAGGCTGTAGTGTTGGACAGGCAAATCACGTGGTCTCGCGAATCCTACCGCTGTGCTTCTGATCCGCCTGTACCGAGTCTATTTTTGCTGTGCTGCACACGCTGAATTACGCCGTCTTCACACTGGCAGTTGAAATCAGCTCCAATACGGCTATGAAACGACCGGAAGTCATTCATTTCCTATGGAGATTTGCAGACCGCATGCGAATGGCTACGAACCGGGTCCGAACGAGTGCGGTGCGAAAAAAATCATGTCTGTTGGTCATCCGGATGCGTTCAAAAAATTGAACTCTTGTGAAAGGCTACGGATGGTTCCTATCCGACAATTCCAGCGAAGTTGGCGTTGCTATGGTACTGATAAACAAACCTGAATTCATAACTTTTAATAAAATAAATAATGATTTTATAACGATAAGTTGTCATGTCATTTTCTTATTTTCATGATTTTCTAACATTATAAGGGCAGTTAATACAATTAAAATGAATAATTAAATATTGTGGCCCCCGCTCTCTGACACACTCGGTCTCTCTCGCTCGAGTGCAGGGTTGTTGCAGCCCTATATACCACTATATCACATTTAGCTGACCTGACATGCACATTCAGATACAGACAACATAAATCGTTCTAATCTCTCCGCCATTTTTGTTCTACTCGCTTCCGAAGTTTTCCGATGCTTTTCAGTGGTGTAGTACGACGTCCACTGGGGGAGTATTGCGTATTACGGAGCTGATTTCAACTGCCAGTGTGAAGGCGGCGTTACACACATACTCCGTCTGAAGTGTGTATGCATTGCATGTTTTGTTTTACGCACCCATGTTAATGGATTCCAGCGTTCACACTGCATGCGGCTGAGGTCTGTGAAATGGGCGTCAGTACGCCTATATTTTTTAATTTGCACTTTATTTCAATTTTCATTTACAACTTATTTAATTTGAAAAATATTATTTTGAATTTATTTTAGCAAAACATTTTATTGTTTTTATTTTATATAAATGTAATTTTTTTGTAAGTAAAATCTGTCAAATCTTACTGATTTTTTGTGTTAATATGCCTTGAGTCTTTTAATTTTGTTCTTGATGCAGATTGATTTGTTCCTTGAATTGTAGTGTGTTTGACATCTTGTTTTATGTGCAGGTTTATATACACATGAATAATAAACTTTTAAACTGCAATTGGATTTCATTTAGTTATTGAATACAAATCAAACTAAGGCTGAGATCAATAAACCAATACAGTGCTAATATTTGATTGGGCCCTGGGCCACTTTGTACTGTAAAATTTGGGCCCCGACATCAAAAAGGTTAAGAACCCCTGATCTATACCAACACCCTTCTTTTGATTCCAAGCACATCTACAATTATTCTCACTCCACAAGCTCCTCCATTCTGTCTTTTCTGTCCTTCTCTCTCTACCTCCATCTCATCTGTCTGCATGATGATGACGTTTTTTTCCCGTCATGTTCTCCTGCATGGCTCGCCTCCTGCCTCCCTCTCAATCGCCCCAGACAGCAAACCCCACACGTCTTTGATTCCGCGCTTGAAAAATGAAGATGGTGAACTTCAAAGAGAATGTTCTTCTGCTGATGCGTACCAGCCCACTCAACCTCTCTCCCGTCATTTTATCTGCCCAATCTTTCTCTCGCTTTCTCTCTTTCTTGCTCTGTGTCTCTTTCTTTCTTTTCTGTGTGTGAAACTAGCGCTACCTCCCTCTGTTAGTCTGTTTTTGATGCATACACATGCACACATATGCACTGTACAGAAAGTACTGTGGCGGTACAGTACAGTGATAGTATCAGATGATAAAAACCTGGTAATTTAATATATACCATGTAGGTTTTATGGCACAATTTTTCATGTAGTTTTTGTGTCTTTCATATATATTTATAAAAAAGTGACAGTAAAAAACATTTAAAATGCTACAAACCATTTCTATGTATCATAATATTCAGAAAAAAGTAACACGTTTTCCATATTGAGCAGCACAACTGTTTTCAATATTAATATTAATATTAGGACAATGGTATTTATTTACATCTCTCTGTAGCCTCTTTCCTCTCACATTAAGAAATTCCAGCATTAATCAATATTTAACGTCCATTTATTTATTTTTGTTTGGAAAGTATTCATGTAATCAAATAAATTATGCACAGTGTGCTGGTCATTATTGCAGAATGACCCCCCCCCCCACTTCAGGGTGATATAAGACCACTCTGTTTCATGTAAGGGTCTTGATTACCAGTTGAGGTTTATTTTTCATCTCTACATGATCCCTTGGGTATTCATTATGCAGTGTTTGAGTATAATGTAATTGTGCTGCTGTTGCCATCATCTCTGTTTGGCATAGTCAGAATTCTCTGCATCTTTTCCTCCTCTAAACTTCCAGCTATCGTTCGCTCTCTCCCTCTGTGAGTTTGTCTTTGAATGAGTTTGTGCATAGTCAGATAATGTGGCATAATCCCATCTACTTGCCACGCCAACCTGAGCATGCTGAGCACTTTTACATGCAGTAGTTTATTTTTACCTGCCTCTCTCCTTTAGCTGTCAGTCAATGCAGAGCTTTCAGCGACACTGACAGAAGATGCTCGACTCCTGCCTCATTCTCCTAGTTGCAATCAAGACACACAGTGTCTTTTACAGAGCCTGTAAACCTGTCTTTTCAGAACCACGGCGTGACACAAATAGACCATGAACAACGTAAACTCGCATGGTGCTAGACTGAGAGAAACTGTGAGAAGAAAAACAAAGCAGGTTACCTCTAAAGTTGACGTGAAGTAGGAAGTCCCGGTAGAGTTTTCTGCCATCAAGACTCCTCATGGCGTCGCACAAGCGTGTGGTGTTGGCACAAAGAGTCCGTTGCATTCGATGCAAGGCATGTGCCATGGCGTATACGGCATTTACGACAAACATGATCTTTGATTCTGGCTCAAAATTTGACTTGTCGACGGCCAGTTCTGGGTCACAAGGTGGCTTTGGGGTTCCCGCCCCTGCTGCCGAAGCACCGCCCAATGAACACTGAAACTTTTGCTCCCAGAAGTCTTTGAACCAAGGGTTGCGGTGATTATTAAGGGGCGTGAGGCTCTGGAAATACCGGTTAAACTCTGGTATAGGCTGAGCCGCGAGCTCCAACGTGATCGCACCATCCGCCGTGAATTCGTTACCTTTGACGATGCTCTCTTGCGCCCCCCATCCGTCACTCGCCACCCACAGGAAAGATGCATTGAGGTGGGCAGCAGCAGCGATGAGTTCTCGTGCATCGTCGCTACGCAAAAACAGCACTGCCACACGGGCTGTGGGCTTCTGTAGAAGCTGACGAACCACCGCCTCATACGAAGAGCGTTTCGCACTCGAACGCCCCACTTTTTCCGAAGTAGCGATACAGATGTTTCTTAAACGGGCTTGTTGCTCGAAGGCTTCAATTCCTGTTTCTCCGTAGTCACCCTCTGAGGCAACGGTGGAAACATAGGTCCAGTTGAAGGCACGCAGGATCTCTGCCATGGCCTTGGCCTGGTAAAAGTCTGGCGGGACGGTGCGTGCAAAGTAGTCATAGCGAGATTTGTCGCTGAGTTTGGCACTGGTACTGGCGTAGCTGATCTGAGGTATCTGAAATAGCCGCAGCAGGTTGGCAACCTGGCAGAAACACACGCACAAACATATACAGCATTACAAACCCTGTTACTATCAATAAATCAGGAGAAGTCAAGTCAACAACTCAGGAAAAAGACAGAGAGAGGGAACAAGAAGAAAGATTACGGATTTTGGAACTGATAGAGGAAGTCAGCTTTTGCTGAGCCTCAAATGGGGAGAGGGTTATGCAAAATTATGCTAACTCCCATGGTTCTGTCACCAGTGGTAGTAGAAAGCAACAATGCACAACACACACAATAGTATAGCCGCAGTGCTAATACGTGCATGTACACGATGAAAGGAGAGAGTAAACTAGATTTACGCGAGCGAAGAATGGAAAAAGGGGTGGCGCAGAGTTTTATTTGAGGACAGTCCTCTAAATAATGGATTGAGTTCTTCATAGTTGGTCAGGAAAAAGAGCTGTGTTGTTTTTTTGTAAAGTAGGTTTCTAGAGGGTGAAGAACAAATTTGTGA